>NW_028261387.1:49432492-49732492 GCF_051295495.1 Thamnophis sirtalis
TTGTCAAAAACAGTGAAAGATTTCCTCTTTCCTCTGGCTGTACACAGTTTGCTTGTATACAGTTTATATTTCTAGCCAGAAGTAGTCAAAGAATTTTCAGTGGTGGTGTTAAAGAGGTTGGCATCCAAAACACAATAAACATTTCTTAGGCAATTAGAAAATTATCTTTCAATGTGTGTCTTTGATGGTGGGGTATGGAGAAAATGCAAGGCACAAAGCTGGTTCGGGTTCTGAAAATTGCAACCTGAACAGCAAGGCATCAGGTTGAGGAAGATTGGATTAAAGAATTCCACAAAGCTACTTTTAACTTCTTGAAAAAAGCTTGAGATGTACATACACTCAGAAATGGCATAAATAACATTTGTAGCTCCGGTCATTGGTTTCATATTATCTAGGGCAAGAACAAATTAAATCCTGAATCTTGCTGCACCCTTTTCTTGAGAGGTTCCCCTTTCTGAGTTTCACAATTGAGAATTCCGAAAAGCAGCTGTGATAGTAGATGCTACACACCAAGGGCCACTTCCCACAAGCAGCTGCCTAGCATAATTACTGTAGTATCAAGTAATGACTGAATGAACTGTCTAAAACGAAACACTAAGAGAACTAAAATATCTGCTCAGAATATCACTTCAAACGCATTGCACTTCAGTGGCATCACTATATGCATGTTAAGCTGCCACGTTTGAGGATGCGGCAATCCATGTGGGCTGTGCTCTGTGTGTGTGTGTGTGTGTGTGTGTGTGTGTGTGTGTGTAATACAGCCCTAAGATGTACTGAACTTTCTGAGTTTTGCCAATCCCATTTTGTTAACATGGGTCTTTGGCACTGGCAGAGGCTGTCTGGTAGTTAGGCAAACACTGTGGCCTTTCATGAAGGTGATCACGGGCTTTTTAAAGTCAAATGTCCAGGGAGTCAATCTTCCTTAAGAACAAACAGCAAGACAAACACAACAGAAGCATGCCTGAAAGCCAGAATCTTTTTTCATTTTCCCTGCGTCCCTGATCCCAACCTTAATCCCCGCTCAGAATCCTGTCAGCCCGACTGTTCTAGAACTGACATTGCTGCAGGCATCTTCTCCGCTGACTTCCCTCAGATCTGCCTCCTCCTGAGATTGCTAAAGAGGACTTGGAGATTTCTGTGTTACTGGATGATTCACTTGGTGCCCTCCAGCAAAGCACTAGGGTTCCCTGGGGGGACAGGGAGGGAGGGAGGGGAAAATGAGGCATTGCTGTGCCATCTCATAAAAGAGAATGCAGGATTCTTGGCATAGCTGCCTGACTTACAAAAATGAATTATAGGAGCTGTTGCAGTTCTGCTCACTGTCATTGTGTGCCATTGATAGAACTGACCATTTTTCCCCCAAAGAAAAAGGAGAGGGCAAGGCCTTTCCCCCCTTAATTATGGGAGATGATTAAAAGACTTCTAATGGAAAAAAAATCTTGAGCAAATTCTTATAGGAAGTCTTATAAGGTGATCGCACTTACATTATATGTTATTAGTGACTTTAATTTTTTTACTTTGATTACTCTTATTACGGTAATGGACTTAAAAAAATTGCTTGCCCTTATTGAAGCTATTTTGTGGCAATGCCACTCTGGGTGATTATTTCCCAAGGTAAACAAGCCAAATGTTTACATGAGAAACACCGTGCTAAAGTACATGTGAAGGTCACAGGCCAGAGAGTTAGAATTACCTGGGACTTCCAGTGTCCTCTGTCTGGGTTGAGGTGGCATATCGTTAGAAGAATTCCATGCAGCATTTCAGTCCATGCTTATTTCTCTCAAGGAAAAAAAAGGATGGGTGTGTAATATTGTTAATCTGATTCTTTTTCAGACAGTAAGAGATGTAATTGCCCAAATTCAGCAGAAGGATTTTCTAATAAGATGAGACAAACAAATGCAATTAGAATTCATACTGTTTCTTCTTCAATTCCTTTGAAGCAATAAGAGATTTGAAGGTTCAGGTTGATGAAAAAGAATTGGTGCTGCTTTCTGCTCCTACATTTGTTCCAAAATCAAGCTCAGCTATCATGATATCAGCAGCTGTTGATCCAGGTGTTATTTCATCTGTTGTGTAATAGTAGCTAATAGGTTTGAGCTTTTTTGCACTTTTTTTATTTCTCGCTGAGAATAGAATTTGAAAGAAATTCTAAAACAACATCTGAGTTTTATTTTTTTAAAGGAAGATTTTCACAGAAAGGAAACAAAATTGGAAATTGGAGGACAGATTTTGGCATATGTTAGTTCACTTTTTAAATATCTTACCTTTATTATCTAAGGCCAAGCTAGATATAAATATTAAATGTGGAAAAAAGGCAAATCAACTTAGCTTGTTGAATGATCATTCACAGGGTCACTGCAAATATAGGTGAATTGAATCATTTTCTGCTTAGTTCCCAAGAGAAGGTCTTCATCTGAAGCTGGTATTATTTTCTGAGAAATTCCCACAAGCAGGTGACACAATTTTGGGTACAATTACATAATTGGCAAGTGTTTTGAAACCCAGGGGAAATATATTGATGGACTGAAAATATGCTACTTGCTTGAAAGTGAAAATCCAAAGTCTTTCTAATTACAAGAACTACTAGCCTTATAGGTTAAGCAGATTTTTGCAATAAAAGCCAACCAAGCTGAACGTGAGACTCCCCAGTAAACATTTTAGATAAGCTTTGAAACAAAATGAAAAAAGAAAAAAACCCTCTCCTATTGCTTTCCAATATTTTTGCCCCTTCGTCTTTCTAAGCTACATGAATATAAAATGACACAAGCGATAAAAGATGTGGAACTGGTGTTAGAGGCTAAAAATGAGACCCTAGTTCCTCTTATTTCATAATGAATGATGTTGCACTACTTTTTTCATGGCAAGAGTAAATTATAAAAGGGATACAATTAAAGTTAAGGACAGACAATATTTGAGATGGAGTATGTGTGTATCACTTCACTCTGACTTATAGAGGAAGCTCCTAGTTTGATGGTGACTTTTGCTATTTAAAAGGCTAAAATCTTCAAATCTTCTCTAATAGCAATAGACTTAAACTTATATATCACTTCATAGTGCTTTACAGCCCTCTCTAAGTGGTTTACAGTCAGCATATTGGCTCCAATAATCTGGATCCTTTTTTTATCGGCCTCGGAAGGACGGAAGGCTAAATCAACCTTGAGCGGGTGAGATTTGAACTGCCAAACTGCAGGCAGCTAGCAGTCAGCAGAAGTAGCCTGCTGTACTGCTTTCTAACCACTATGCCACCATGGCTCTAAAGTGTTAAAAACATGGGAAAGGACAATAAAGGCTCACAAGGTAGCCACTCACAGTTAGTATATGGTTAAGGCTCTGAGCCTTATGAATGTCACCTAATTCCAGTCTTTTCCACCATGGTGAAGTGGATTATATTTCTATTTAAATTATGTTCATTTCTTTTATATTTCCTTCTCTATGGTTAGTTTAATATATGCAAGTTAATAGGTTAGTATATGCAACTATATGCAGGTGTTTGATAGGTTTCAAATAACTTCATCCTCCTCTTCCTCTCCTTCTTCCTTGCCCCCCCCTCCCCATGAATTTCCCACTTTCTCATCAATATATAAGTGGTCACACTGATCAGGAGTTAATCTCCTTCTATTATCTATAGTCCCAATGCAAGGGATTTTGAGCTTAAAGAAGGATAGATCATGAAAAACCATTATATGTGAAGTATTACATAAGTTGTGGCTTACATGGGTCAAAAAACATCCTTTCCTGGAACCGTTTCTTCCTATCAATAGGCTAAGCTACTTGAACTTGGAATAAAACACACATGCCTTTCTTTTTCCTTTGGAAGTACACATTTGTTAGCACACATAATCACTGCAAAATGTAGTACTGCATAGCGATGGAAAGAATTTAGATTGGAATATACTGTAGGGATTGTAGTATTTTTCAGTATGTTGAAAGCATTTCTGATTCCCACTGATTTAATAATGGCAACAACAAATAATCCCTAGCCTCCACCTCCTCAAGTTGACTGATCCAGTGAAAAAAGCTTAGAGAAAGCAGTATACATTTAGCATTTCAAAGGGCTATGAACTCAGACTTGATACTTCAAACAAATACTTGGACTCAGTATGTTCTCTGAGGCCCTCTGGTCTTGAATTTTAATTTAATAGAAGGCTACCTCAGTCACTGTTTTACCTGCCTTGATTAGTGCATGTCAAAGGTCTAATAAAATGAAAAATAGATCTTATCTGCCACCATTTGATTATCTGGCTCTGCTCACTTGGGCTTATATTTATAACCAATTGACTGATGTTTATTGGAAACCAGAATCCCTTGAGTTCTCACTTACAAAGTGATAATTGTTTCATACAGGGGCATATTTAATCATGTGGCATACTTTCAAGGGATATGTTCAACAGCATCAAATTATTATAGAGAGAGATGTCCTAGTGTTAAGGTACAAAATGTGTATCAAGCAGTTCCCTAGCTATCACAGATATGTGAATCTGGATGGTACAGGCTTATCTGAGATCTGGGTGTTAAATATTCATCTTGCACCAAAAGCTGACCATGTAGCATTGGAGAACTGAACAATTTGCCATCTATGACCGCAGATCCCAAATAACATCTCAATATGTATCCAATTTGTGGATAAACTCTAACATGGTTTTCTCTTCTAACATACTGCCTATTGGGAACTTTATGTGGAAACTAAAGTGATTAGATACAACTACATATGATTGTGCCATAAACCAAATTGCTTCTATGGTGTATGTCCTTCCTAGCCTGATCCACATAAAAATGATGGAAAATCATTTGCTCATGCAAGTCCCATTAAAATGTATAGACTTCTGGACATAACTTGGTACCTCTGTATTTTGTAATTAGTATTCATATTTTCATCAACACAAGATAGGAAGTGGCTATATCTTCAGGATTAACATGATGGAAAAGAATTGGTTAACTTAATGTCTACAATTAGAATTTATCTCTCTACTTGGTTTGCCTGTGAACAGCATATTGGTTGAACTGCCTGAGGCAGCATGACTTTTGCGATCCTTCTTAGGTGATTAGAGAGGTTGCTTGGATATATTACAAGAGCACCAGGCTGGAGAAAAAATGAACTAAGTATTGTTATACTTAGGTTATGTTCCCAGGCAGCATGGTTTTGTATGTTATATAAGATTTCTTATATGTTCTGGAAAGGCCAGCAAACTCCATCACAGGGGCAAGAATGGAAAACTCCAAGCAGCTATCTATTAAGATGTTCCATTCAGCAGTAGAAAAGGGTTCATAGATACCAGCAGGTGGTGAGGATTTGCTCCCTGAGATGTAGAATCATGAAAGGTTTTCTCTGAAGCAGAACTTTGTAGAGAGTGCAATCAAAACTCTTTGCTAGTAGTTATTATCAGACATTCTCTTGCTTGACTTCAAATGTGGTGCTTTCTCTTGATCTGTGACAAGGGTCCAGTGAGCTCCCCATATCTCAATCCACTAAAACTTCCTTTTTTAAAAAAAATATGGATATAAAGTCTCAAAGACACCAGCAGACACATCACTGAGCTTTTTCACTTCTAACATGTTTCACATATTTCAGCAAAAGGGCAAACTTCATCCTAATGTAATGTAATGATGGTGTCATTTCTCCCGGGTCCAGGAAGTTGGTCCTTAAAAAAGGTTTATGAGCATGTGTGATTAGGGGAGGGCTAGTTCAGTGCTTTAATAATGGACTAGTGAAGCTTTGCATTTTCCAAATCACTGGTTCAGATCCAACAAGGTACCAATTGACATTCATCAATCCTTTAATTAAACATCAATCTTCATTGAGAACTATATATATCATTTCAGGAGCACAAAAGTATCATTTGGTATATGAATGAAAGTACTTTGAATAACGCTTCCCTGCAGAATGTAATGGCAAAATTAAAAAAAAATACAGCGCATTTTTCAAAACTATTTTGCATATTTCATTTACACTTTTTAGCTAAATGGTGGGAAACAGAACAAACTATAGCTAACTGTAAAACCTAACCATTCCAACCTAAGCAAGTGTTCCAGTTCACATCTACTAGTAAATGGGATTATGCAGTCTATTAACTGAGACAAACCAAACAGAGCTTTCTTTTTGTATTAACAAACAAAATGTCCACTGAAATAGGTTGTTGAATAGAATTCTCTATTTCTTGTTCAGTTCTTTCTCCTTTCAATATCCCAGTGATTCTATTCCTTTCTCAGTTAATTTCCTGGACCCAGTTTTATGTTTAGTATGATACCATTTTTCCTGTTGAATCTATCATTGTAGAAAGAAGTGATGAATGCCCAGACATTCAACCAGAGGAATCAAAGGAAAAAAAGATTCATCTCAATTACATGTAGTATGTGTTCCAGTGCTATGCAATGTCTAGAAACATGCATTCTTATCATGAAATGATATTGGTACAGTATGCAGCACAGTTTCCTGAAATTGGAACATGGAATGTTAGAGGCATGTCCCTTGGGAAGCTCAAAATTGTAAAAAGAGAAATGATGAGAACTTCAGTGAGTTACATTGAACAGATAGTGGTCAATTCAAATCAGATGATTTTATTTTTCTGGAAATTATGTCATCAGACAAAAAAGAATTGCATTCTGCATAAGCAAACAAATGTTGAGCATACAGCAACCTCATAATATCTATCTATAATTCAAGGCAAGTCACTCAAACATCACCATACTACAAATATACACACCAACTGTAGACTCAAATGATGATGAAGTTAAACTTTTTAAAAGTGTGCTTCAATGTGCTCCCAAGCAAATATCAGAAAAGGATCTTTCATATATTATGGATAATGTCACTGCAAAGATAGGCCAAGGAGAAGTTGTAAGAATAGTAGACAAGTCTGGCTAGGTGAATGGAATGTAGCTGGAAATCGCCTGGTGTAATTTTGCCAGGAAAATCATCTCAGTATAATGTTTGATTTGATTTATTGCATTTCTATGCTGCCGTATTCCCAGAGGGACTCATGTGGTTTATACACATGAGCAATGTTTATACACATGAACTGTCCCAAATGGACAACATCAAAATCAGATAGACTTTATTTTATGCCAACAACACTAGAAAGGTTCAGCTACATCTGTTAAGATACTTCCTGGTGCTGATTGTAGCTCAGACTATCAGCTGTTAGTGGCTAAACTCAAACTGTGCAAAGTAAAAAAAAAGATACCCCCCCCCAATTGAATTGAATGTGAACAACTTCTCATATTCTATGTGTGCCATAGAAGTTAAGAATATGTTTGAACTATTGAATTTAGAAAGGAAAAAACATCAAATGAACAGAGACAAGGCATCCAAGGTAACATCATGGAAATTGTTGGAAAGTATGTGTCATGCCAAAAACCAAAGAGAACAAACCAGTGGCTATCTGATGACATCATCAAAATAGCTGATTAGCAAAGTGTAGCCAAAGCCAAAGGTAATAAGGATGAAGTTAAAAAGATGAATGCAATTTTCCAATTTGAAGCCAGAAAAGACAAAGATAGATAGTGGGAGAAGCAGTGTCAACATCTGGAAGAAGCTAATATGAAGGGACATACTAAGGTCATATTTGCCATAGGGAAAATGATGTGCTCCAGCTTTTCAGCATGGCAAGCAACTATTAAAAACCACAACAGGAATGTATTAAACGACCAGCAGAAGATCAAGAATAGATGGAAAGAATATATAGAACTCTTTAGCAGTTTGACTTAGCATCAAAATGACAATGATGACAGCCTAATTAATAATGAACCAAATATCTTGAAAGAAGAAGTAGAATGGGCTATGGGAAAATTGACGAATTGGAAAGCCCCAGGTATTGATGGAATACCTGTGGAATTACTAAGACCAGGGCCAGTTAGCATTTCTTATGCAACCAAGATTCTGTTAAAAATTATTAAACAGAGACTACAAAATATTATCGATCAAGAGTTACCTAATGTACAAGCTGACTTTAAAAAGAGGTGAAGCACTTGAGATCATATTGTCAATATTAGATGGGTTGTGGAAAAGTCATGTGAACATCCAAAGGATTTTTATGTGTGTTTTATCGATTACAGAAAAGCTTTGTAGAACACTGCTATGAGCAGC
The DNA here is from genome assembly GCF_051295495.1 of Thamnophis sirtalis. Taxonomy (NCBI): domain Eukaryota; kingdom Metazoa; phylum Chordata; class Lepidosauria; order Squamata; family Natricidae; genus Thamnophis; species Thamnophis sirtalis. The sequence goes on from NW_028261387.1 coordinate 49,440,576, forward strand.
TTTGCATGATCTTGGTGTCCCAACCCACTGATTAGACTCTTCGAGTCATTCTACAGGAGGCAATGGTGAGAACACTTTATGACAACACAGACTGATTCAGGATCAGTAAGGGAATTAAACAGGGTTGTATTTATCACCTTTTTTGTTCAATTTGTATGCTGAAGTGATTATGCGGAAATTAGATCTGGAACTGCCTGATGTTGGAGTGAAGATTGGTGGAAGAACTATAAATAATTTGTGGTACGCAGATGATATTACACACTTGTCTGTAAAGAAGGAAGACCTGAAAAACATGATCTGGAAAATCAAGGATGAAAATGAAAAAATAGGATTGAGTCTTAACATCAGGAAAACAAAGATAATGACAGCATCTTCAGTTGGACACAAGACATTTAAAGTCAACAAGCAGGAAATTGAATTAGTTCAAGAATGTATCTTCTTAGACCCAAAATTATTCATGATGGCAGTTCTATTCTTAAATTCAAACACAGGATAACATTAGGCTGCACTGCAATGGTTAATACAAATTAGATCTGGAAAAGCAGAAATGTTGATAAAAATACAAAAAGCAGGGTAATTAGAGCAAAAGTTTTCCCTATAGTGATGCATGGATGTAAGAGTTAGACACTAAGAATGGTTGATCGAAGAATTGATGCCTTTGAACTGTGGTTCTGGCAGACGTTATTGCATATACCATGGACAGCCAGAGTAACTAACAGAGAGGTATTAAATTGTATAAAACCAGACACATCATTAGAAGCTAAAACCATAAGATCATGTTTGATTCACTTTGGCCATATCATTGGAGAAAGCAATGATACTAGGAATGGTTAGTGGAACAAGAGGAACAAGAAGAATGGGAAGCAAAGATTTTAGAATAGAATAAGAGCTGGTAGGGACCTTGTAGGTCTTCTAGTCTAGCACCCTGCTCAAGCAGGAGAACCTATACTATTTCAGATAAGTGGCTGTCCGGTCTCTTCTTTAAAACCTCCAGTGATGAAGCCCCCATGATTTCTGGAGGCAAGCTGTTCCACTGGTTAATTGTCCTCACTGTTAGGAATATGCTGTCTTGATAATATCAAATTTGATACAAAGTTGAAATAAGATGGGTTTGACAGGGTAGCATTTGCCTATGAAGTCACCAAGAGTCGGCCCTGATTAAATAGTTAAAACAACAACAATTCTCTCATTTATTCAACCTATACATTGAACACACATTGAGGAAGGCTAGGTTGAAAGAAGAGCATGCTTTTAAAATTGGAGGAAAAATGTAATTATCAGGTTTGACCAATAGTAAAAGAACCAGCAGTCAAGAAATAAGCGACAAATGAACACTTGATGGAGTAGCTATTAAGGCTTTGTAAAAGGTATTCAGATGCTTTGATGTGTCCATATCTATAAAGATAAGTTTCCCTGTGATATTCTATGGAGGCAAAAGTTGGACTTTGAAGAAGATGAAAAGAGTATTGACCTCCGAGGTTTCTTCCAGCCCTGTGATTCTATGTTCTATGCTCTATGTTCTAGAGACTCGACTACAGTAGTGGAATATTCATTGTTGAAACACCTGAAAGGCCAGGTTGAGAATAGGTCATCATGGAGAAAGTTTATAGTGTTTCTAAAAACTGACACCAACTTAATGGCACATAATCAATCTATCCATGATTAATAATTTTGCTAAAACTCTGGGAGATGCCCTAAAATTCCTTAGCTATGCACAGTTTGTGCTAATGTGATAGGAAAAAACAAGATTAATAAATTAAACATGCTCCTTATTGTTAAAACTGTATTCAAAATCTAGTTTGACCTCTTGTTTGAATTGTTTTAATTTTTGTTTTAATTTATTTGTTTAGTTAGGCAATTCTCCCTTACCCTGCCAAAACTATAATTGTTGTTTGGGCCATTTGTTTCATTCTTAAATCTGTTTATGACATTTAAAGATTTGTTTGTTGCTTTTTGGACCAAATATTGCTTTTAAAAATTTATTTGTGGGTATTTGAGCCAAAAATAGTTTTAAAAATATGTTTATGAATGTCTGGGCCAAGTCTAATGCAGAAAATTAGAGCACACGGATAAACAATGTTCAACTGGAGACTTGGAATAGCTGTAAATGGAAGAAGAATCTATACACCTTTTTCCCATCATAAAAAACAATTTTTGGTTCTCCTTTAAATTTTGCTTCAAGCAGCCATTGAACATGAGCCTTTCGGTAGCCCCACAGATGTGACATAAAATAGTATGCCAAAATCTAATTTCTGGAATGTTTTCTTTTCTCTTGTGAGAAATTTCTATACCTCATTCCTGGGCTGCTGTTAAATTTCTTTTGCATTTTTTAAAAATTTTAAGCATATTACCTTATTGCTGTGAATGACAGAGAATGACAAAAGCGCTGATACTTCCTTCGTTCTTTTTTAGTTATGCATTCTTCCACTGCTGGGCAGTCTCCTTAGCTACCCATATTTTGTGTGTAAGACTTTTGTAGAAGATCCCTGTGAATCTTTTGTTGAAATAAAATTGAAATATGGAAAGTCTCAACACTGATAGAGATGAAAGGGTTAGGGTTAGGGTTAGGGATAGGGTTAATTAAAATAAATACAGGAACCTAGCACTAATGATGTGACTGTGAGGGTTCCAAGTAATAGACCCATACTAAGCAGAATGAGCCAGATAAATTCCTCAGAGGTGGTATTCAACAGGTTTTGACCAGTTCTGGAGAACCGGTAGCAGAATTTTTGAGTAGTTTGGAGAACTGGTAAATGCCACCTCTGACTGTCCCTGCCCCCATCTATTCTCTGCCTCCCAAGTCCTAGCAACACCCACCAAGCCATGTCATGCCCAACTAGTCATGCCCACAGAACCGGTAGTAAAAAAAAAAATTCCACCACTGGAATTCCTCAAAGAATAGCTTTACTGGATATATCATATTGGCACAAATCTGATGAAAACCAATTTTGAAGGGTCCCATGGTTTTCACTTAATTAAAATCAACCCCAAACAATCAGTCACATGGTCCAATCAAGTCACCGTCTGGTGGCCTGCTGACATTACTCCTCCTTCCTCCGGCCAGGTGTGAGAATGTCCTTGGTTCCTAAAAGAAAGTATTTTTATTTTGACTACACAACTCCAGCTATCTCTAATCCCCCCTCCCTATCCTTCAACTCCAGTGTGGCAGCACTGATGCTCCAAGATGGCTTCGGCCAGGGTTGACAGACACTTTCACCAAATGTTACTATCCTTTGGGGGAAAAAATCAAAAGCAATTTCTTTTATGGCCAATGTTGTATACAATGTTAGAATTTATGCAAATGAAGAATGTTTGAAACTTATATTTTGTTTTGACCAGTAATAAGACCACTTTCAGTTCTGTGGAGGCACTTCTGTAGATGTAGAGCTCTTATAGTGCATTTTAATGTTTTTAAGTGTAGTTATAAAGAGCTATATACCTGCTTTAAAAGAGGGCTATAGATTTACAAGGAAGGCTGTTGATACATTAATGGGTTGATAATTTGTTAGAGGCAAAAGGTGGCCTAGTCTTCTGTGGATACTATATGATTTCTATTGGTTAAAGGAAAAGGGGCAGTGTGGTATTATGAAGTAGGGAATAAACAAAATTATTCCTTGACCACTTCAAGGACATCTTCAGCCCAGTGGTGAGTTTCATTTTTTTTACTATTGATTTGCTTGTGTGTGCACAGGCAACACATCTGCGCGTGTGCAGAAGCGTCCAGGCAGGTGAGTGGAGCCTCTTGCCACTGCCACTACTGGTTCACCCAATCTGGGTCAAACTGGGAGAAACCCATCTCTGCTTCAGCCCCACAATGAAAGGTGTTATAGAAATCCAACAAAACAACTAGGGAAGAGAAACATATTCTGCTTTTCTGATAATATTGGAATTTAGAATGAAGCAGAATGTTAACACTCAGATAAATTACTTCTTTGTATAGGACACTGTTGAGCTATGGAATTCTCTGCCATCAACAGGAGTAGTGACCATTCAACGGGAATTAGACAAATCAATAAGAAAAACCAATTGCAATATATCTATGTTACTTTTGATTGGAGAAACCATATGTCTAGAATTGTGATGGCTAACCTTTTTGTTGTTGGGTGCCAAAATTGCGAGTGCGTGCATGCGATAGTGAGAGTGCATGCCGGCACCCATAATGCAAAGCATACTCCCACATGTGCATGCACACACAACCCCCCCCCCCCAGCATGCTGCACTGCTCGCCTCCAAGCTGAGTTTGGTATTTCCAGGGAAGCCTCCAGAGCCTGGAGAGGGCAAAAAAGCCAGGTAGGCCTGTTTTTTGCCCTCCCCAGGCTCCAGTTGCTTTCCTGGAAGCCTGGGAAGGGCAAAAACGGCCTCCCTTGGCCCTCCGGAGAGGCCAAAAATCAGCTGGCCAGCACACACATATGTGGTGGAGCTGGCTTAGGACAACGGCTCACGTTCCTGCAGAGATAGCTTGGCGTGTTACCTGTGGCACATGTGCCATAGATTCAGCATCACAGGCCTAGAACAAGTAGTTGCTGGGAATAGGGAGTAGAAAAAAGTTCTTATCCTTGTTATGGCTGTCCAGTTCTATTCTGGAAACAGCCTTTGGTCTGATCTAGCAGGGCTTCTGTGTTGTTACAATTGTGTGCCAGTATTATTGATGTAAACAATGACAATGAAAATTCATGAGCCACATCACACCACTTTCCTGACTTTCAGTCCCATTTATTAAAGTTATCTATCCTAACCGTGAGTATCTGAGGAGTTGCAAAACCTTTATTTTTGGACTTTATGATGATACAGACAGGATTTGGGGCAATTTCATTCTGGGTTGAACAAACTAATTCTCACAAAGTCGTACATTCCAAACATGGCTTTAATTGCAATGGATTTATTATCCTTTACTCTACTTGATCAGAAATGAGTAAAGGGAATGAAGATGGCTTATCAGGACAATCATATAAAACCTTACTTCATCTTGACCCTATTTGACTTTCATGTTGAATTTCTTCAGTACTGATCAAACACTGGATCTGCCCCTGGCTTCATGTAGTACGGATAATTTTATGCCTTTAAAATAAAGGGAATCTTTTCCTTGAAATATGGGAAATTTATGAGCACGGTGAGTATTATAAATGTGAAACTATCAGAATCAGTGAAATACTAGATGCGGATATATTTGCTTGTGCTAGTTACTTTGTGGATAATATGCTGTTCAGACATGCCTGCAGTAATATTCATAAAACTCTAGGGACATTTTTTTCATACATTTTAAAATTTGATCAACTCTATGAGGAAGTATGTTTGCCGAACTTAATGGATGTAATTCAAACACAGTACAGGCTTCTGATTTGTACTTACACAAATTAGATGTCATATTCAGTACCATACACAAAACATGATTGTGTATTAAGCAATTGCAACTACAGCTCAATGCCTAGAGTTCTAAGACCCAGGATGAGAAGAAATCAGGTGTCTCAACCCTAGCAAGATGAAGCGGATGTGGATTTTCTGCCCCCATGGAATTGATTCTCTCACACAGATCTGGTGCACAATTTGGGGGCGGGTCCTCTTAAACTCATGGCTCCTTCTGGAAGAGCAGGTGACAGTGGTGGCTGGGGTCACCCAGCTTTTTGGCTTTGCATAAGTTCATCTTGTGCACGAGTTGCCCCCATTCCTGGACTGGGAGGCCTTGCTCACAGTTAAACTTAGTTACTTTCTGTGTGGATTACTCCATGGCCTTTAAAGACCATCCAGAAGCTGAAACTGGTCAGAACACAGTATCATACACAATTTTGGTTGCCCTGTGATTCAGCCTAGTAGTAGTAACACTACTGCATGAGCTGTATTGGCTACTACTAGTTACTTTCTGGGTGCAATTCAAGATGCTGGTTATCACCTTTAAAGCTTTACATGATACAAGCCAGACTACTTGCAGGATCGCCTTCCCTCAAGGTATCTGCCCTTCCTACCAGTTTATACAAAGGTAGGCATGCCTTAGGTCGTCTCCCTTAAGCGTGCTATCTGGTGGGGCCTTGGAGGCACACCTTCTCAGTGGCAACCTCAATCCTTTGGAACAGCCTTCCACCTGAGATATGGGGGAATCTCTACTCCTTTAGCCTTCCAGAAGAAGATCTGGCTCTTCCACCAAATATTGGCTAGGAAGGGGTTGAGCCATGAGAATGATTGATCTGGCACCAGGGGAAAGATCATTATGTTTTTAACTAACCTCGCCCGCCAGGCCTGGGGATAAGGATAGTGACCCCTCCCGAATGATGGATGTATGTTGCTTACCATTTTAGTATTTGTCTCTATTTCGTTGTCTGTATCCCCCCCCTTCCTAGTTTATGTGAGCCGCCCTGAGTCCCCTCAGGGAAAAGGGCGGCCTACAAATTCCAATAAACTATAAACTATAAACTATGTTTTTAACTATGTTTTTTAATGGATTGTTGTGAGTGGCTTAGCATCATCATGAGGTAGAAGGCCCTATAAGTGCTGTAAATAAATACCTTAAAAGTTGTCTGTCATGGGAAGATTTGGGAACACACAGAGACATACACTGCAATGTCCCAATTTTTATGTATTAATCTGATAGCTTTTTTTTTCTGGCAGGTTACTCTATTTTTAACAGTTGCCCAATGAGCAGGAAACAATTTATCTGCTAAATTTCTGGCTGTCAGGTAGCTGCTTAAAGCAAAGAAGCAAACCTATTTCCCACTGGTATTAATTTGAAATAGCTCAGTACTGTTATACTTTTGCTAGTGAAGTAATCGCCTTATCATATAATTAGAATTGTCACCACTTTTCTAGAGAAGGAATCTGTGCTTCTAATGGTTGCATGATTGAGGAAGTTCAACGGGTATAACCTTCCTTCTGTCATTGCCCCAGTGAAGAGATGCAGTTCCTGTTGAAGGCATAGCTCCATAAATTAGGGAAAGAGAAGTAGTGCTGCTTTAAGATGCCTGTCACAAGTTAGGGTTATCAGATCTGAACTGAAAAAATCCATGTTATCACTAGACAGAAACAAGAAGTTAAGTGTTATTTTTTGAAAAAAATACCTTGTTCTGCCATCTTGCAGCCCAGATATGGTAGACCCATGTACAAGTAAACAGTATTTAAGTATTTTTCAACTACATCACTATAGCCAGATTAGGTCATAGGCTTCAGCCTCTGGCATTTGGGAGCACAAACTTTGCCATGCTACCCTGTCTTCCATCATCAACCCAAAGTACTTTCAACTGAATACCATGTTCCCCTGAAAATAAGACAGGGTCTTATTTTCTTTTGACTCCTGAAATAAGTGCTTGGCCTTATTTTGGGGGAGATCTTATTATTTTTTGAGGTGCAGGGGGCGGCGAACATGGTCACTTCATAGCTGCTGCTGTGTTGCAATATTTTCAGGGAGGTCTTATTTTTGGCGGAGGGTTTATTTTAGTGCATGTGCTCAAAAGCCCAATTGGGCTTATTATCCAGGGAGCTCTTATTTTCAGGGAAACAGGGTACGTATTCTCTCCACATCTTGGTCCTCTGATAGAAAATACTTTTAGCATGAAAATGTCTGCATGTTTGCAAATAAAGAGGTCACAGCTGGCACCTTCAGCCCGTCGTTGCTCAATCTAATGTGATCAGGGGAAATGCAGCTCAATCAATGCTTCCTCTTTCATTTCAGATTTGTCAATAGTTGCTTTCATTGCCATTCACTTCTTGTATTAAATGAAATAACAGGTAGACACCCTTTCTTCTTCCATTAGAAAAAATAAGTTTATAATACGTGTCCATAAAACACATACATTTTCCCAAGGCTTTTCAAAAACATTTCTCCTTATTGGTTGTTCTGAGATGGGTATATCACAGGAAGGAAACTGTAACCACATGCAGAAGATTCTCAAAAGCCTTACTTTCAACACAATGCCAGTTGACAAAATGTATAAAATGTGCCTACAGATTCTGCCAACAGTCTGGAGTTCAATCCTGATGGGCTCTAGGTTGGTTCATCCTTCCAAGGTCAGTAAAATGAGGAACCAGATTGTTCCAGGCAATAATACTAACACAGTAAACTGCTCAAAGACTGCTTTAAAGCACTATGGAGCAGTACATAAGTCTAAGTGCTATTGCTATTACTTCTCAAATGCAAAAAAGCCTCAAAAGCCTTCTTTTCAATATTAGATCAGCCAGTTCAGTGAAATGTGATAGTTCAAATCCTGAATTATGCAGCAATATTGCAAATAACCAGAAAATCATTTCAGTATTTATCCCTGCCTAGGGTAAATGAGTTGAAACATGGACTGGAGTGCAGAATACATGGGAATGGGAGGAAAACACAACCACAGAAAACCTTAATCAACCTTAATCAGAATAGAGCTGGAAAATATCTTGGAGGTCTTCTAGTCCAGTGGTCTCCAACCTTGGCAACTTTAAGACCTGTGGACTTCAACTCCCAGAGTTCCTCAGCCAGCAAAGCTGGCTGAGGAACTCTGGGAGTTGAAGTCCACAGGTCTTAAAGTTGCCAAGGTTGAGGATCACTGTTCTAGTCCAACCCCCTGCTCAAGCAGGAGATCCTATACCATTTCAGACAAGTGGCTGTCCAGCCTTTTCTTAAAAACCTACAGTGATGAAGCGCCTACAGCTTCTGAAGACAAGCTTTTTCCACTGGTTAATTGTATTGTTAGGAAGTTTCTCTTCAATTCCAGATTGCTTCTCTCCTTGATTAGTTTCCATCCATTGTTTTTTGTCTTGCCTTCTGGCGCTTTGGAAAATAAATTGACGCCCCTCTGCTTGGTGGCAGCACCTTCAAATACTGGAATACTGCTATCATGTCAGCCCCTAGTTCCTTCTTTTCTCTAGACTGGCCATACCCAATTCTTGCAATAGTTCTTCATGTTTTTGTCTCCAGGCCCTTAGTTGCTCTTCTTTGCACTTTTTACAAAGTCTCAACATTTTTTTTGTAATGTGGTGACCAAAACTGGATGCAGTATTCCAGGTGTGGTCTTGCTAAGGATTTATAAAGCAGTACAATACTTAACACAATTTTAATCCTATGCCTCTTTTTATACAACCAAGGATTGTATTAGCTTTTTTGGCTGCTGCCTCACACTGTTGGCTCATGTTTAAGTGATTGTCTACTAGGACTCCAAGGACCCTCTCACAGTTACTGGTTTTTGAGCCAGGTGTTGCCAAATCTATACTTGAAGTCCCCGTGAGTTTTCCAAAGGTGACCAGGAGGTACAGATTTTAGCTGTATAAAATTGTGGTTTAGCTGGTATGCTGTTGATATTGTGCAATGGGCAGAGGTCTGTAAAAGTAGCAAAGGCAGAAGCTCAGATCATTAGGTATACTTGTGTAGAATCAGAGATGTGGGGTAAGTTGTTCAGATACTTTTCAATTCTTCTCTTTACAGAAGGTTATGAATATTGTAGACCATATATACATAACTGTGCTATTTTGTCCTTTGGTTTGGAAGTAATGAGCATTCTCCTACAATTCAGTATTTTTAGCTAAGTGATGAAGTCCCTGCTATGAATGACATTAGAGAAGTGCTCCCAGCAACTGAGATAATCAGCATATAAAGGCATATCCCATAGCTTCCTAATTAATTTTTGATTCTTTTTCCTCTTCTCATGTGGAAAACTGACTGGTGCTCTGAGAAAAATCTAAATTTTAGTTTGATTAGGCTAATAGGTAGAATATTTATTCATAAACAGTGGCTTCAATCTTATCTCATGAACACCCATTCATTTGTTTTTAAACATTAAAAACTATTTGCTATTCCAAATAAAATATCCTATTGTACTACTAAATGATTTTGTGTCTATAGAAAGCATAACATCAATGCAACAAAATAGCTATATATCTACATACACACATATCAATCATGCTACTCTTTTTTGTGGCATAGTTATTGTTATGCTGAGCATAGAAAAGATGTAAGAAATTCTAAGCCAAAGAAAAGAAATGCATGAAAAGAAAAAAGAAGAAATATAGCTAAAAATATGTTACACTAACTTTCATCCTCTCCATATAGTCTTTCAAAAAACATGAACTACATACTACCTCTGTTATTATAGCTGGATTCCACTTTGATAAACTAATTTTCAATTCTGACTCTATTGCATTATTCAATTCATTGCAAAACATTAAGCCCCAATCACCACAACATCCTCTAAATACAGAAGCACCATATGCTTCCATATCCTAACCAATTCATATTCATATTATCACAAGCATTCATTATACCTTTGCGAGGCAAGATGGGTGGCAAATAAATCTAATAAATGAATAAAATATATTAAACAACCATAGGGATATCAACATCCTATCTTATTACATGCTCTATATTAAATGATTCACTAAGCACTCCATTCTTTCTATGTTCTAGTTCCATTGTACACTGATAGCCTTCAACAACCAACCTTCAATTCTATATTCACAAACAAGCTTTCATAATTTAGGCCTTATCACAATTTTTCTATAAGTTAACAGTCATGCAATAACCTTTTCCCTTTCATACATTTTCCAGTGACCTGCTAAAGAGCAAAAATCTGCTCAGCATTCCTTTTCCTGGCATAAAGCCACACAGTACTTGTTGAATGTTATTCATTGTCACATCTTATATCTTTCAATCAGAATGTTGCCAAACATCTCAGGTATGCTTAATAGATCAGTTCTTTATAGTTTTTGCATTCATTCTTGATATCTCTCCCTTCTTACAGGAGAAGAATGTAACATTCTTCTAACTATAAAGCCCAAATGCAATCTTCGTAAACATACTAAACAAACTGCACAGCCACTCTCTAAGCAAGCTTTGTCCACATTTTCATGTTTCTCCCATTATGCCAACTACACCTGCAACTTTTCTGTTTTCCTAATATTTGCTATTCCAAATAAAATATCCTATTGTACTACTATAAAATTTAGGACTTCCATTTTACCAACTCTTTTTGTGGACACTGACATTTATAGAATTTGTTTTGATGTCATTCTTCAATATATCAACCAATTGAAAGTTCTAAAGTATTCCTTAAGGAATATTTTCTCTTCAATTTTAAATCTACATGTACTTTCTGGTTGTGATTTCTTGTGAGTATGTTGATTTTCAATGTAGTTTCTTAAATGAGCAATCCAAGCTTTATGGAATACTGCAAGGATCTTTATGGTAAAATTGTAGCTAGATTATATCCAGAATATTGGCCATTGCCAAAGATGATTGGTAATCTACATAGCATTAACAGGGAATGCTGAATGATAAGGAAAAGGTTCCCCTCGCACATACATGCTAGTCATTCCCAACTCTAGGGGGTGGGACTCTTCTCCATTTCTAAGCCAAAGAGCCAGCGCTGTTTGGTGACAATTCCATGGTCATGTGGCTGGCATGACTAAGGCACACAGAACACTGTTACCTTCCCACCAAGGTGGTCCCTAATTTTCTACTTGCATTTTTATATGCTTTTGAGTTGCTAGGTTGGCAGAAGCTGGGACAAGTAATGCTCACTCCATTACATGGCGCTAGGTATTTGAACCACCAAACTGCTGACTTTTCTGATCGACAAGCTCAGCATCTTAGTCACTGATCCATCGCATCCCCTGCTGAATGGTAGCACAGGTGCAACTGATACTGGTAAATTAGTCTACATTTTCTTTATCTTGCTAAAATTATGGCTTTAAGGGAATGCTTTAATTGGTCAAAGCCAGGAGGGGCAGGTCAATTTCAATATCTATGGATCATCAGTGACAACCATGAGATATGAAAGATTGCAACTTGGAATTTAGGTGGAATAAATGATAAACATCATGACATAATAGATGAAATGAAAGAAAAATAGATATGTAGAATGATTCTGAGTGGAATAAGAATTGTTTTGGAAGTAGATGAAAAAGACTAAAGTGCATATATTCATATTATGTTCACATTATTCACAGAAATACATTGCATAAACTAGAAAGTGAAATTAAAAAATATCATTTTATTGGACAGGAGTATGACCAAACGAGATGAGCATCTACTCAATCTGTTGTACATGTGCTCACTGCCAAAAGACATCTTCAAGGCTTCTGCTTTCTGATCTTTTGGAGCATTTCCTTCAAATGGGATTTTGACTGGACAAAAACAAAATCTGTTTTTTGACAGCTCTTCAAAGAGAGGGCCCTCAGAATAAGTTCAGGATCAGAAACACTGCAGAATCAAAGCTGAGAGTCCATTGTGCTGATGCTGAGCTCTATATAGTATATCCCTAAAATTAACTCTGAAAATTACACTTAAAAGAAAGGAGTGTACTTATTGAAGATTGTTGTCATTGTGACAAATAAACTCCTGAAGCAGACAGAAGCCTGAGCTTAAGGAAATCCAAACCTTAAAACGCTTGCCACTGAACCAAAAAATGAAAGGGGGTTGGAGGGGGGAGGGAAGCCACTGTATGGGAAAAATAAACTGTTTCCTGAAAAAAGAATGCGCAAAAATGCCGACGTATTGAGCTGTGACATATGGTTACACAAGTAGAAACCACAGAGGGGAAAATCATGTTTTCTCTTTCATTATTTATCACTCTCTAACCATCTCCAGCTGGGTGAGTAAACAGCCTCATTGGTCTGTAATGAGAACAGTCTGCTGCCACTGTGCACCCAGCTGCTGGATTCCAAGGGTGTGAGGGCAGTTTGGTATGTATGTGTCTGCCTCACTGTGTGTGCACACAGCTAACCTCACCCAGCCTCCCTCTTGGAAAGTAAACAGGGTCCAAATAAGCAATTCTGAATCCATTTTGCCTCCAATCCGTGGCAATTCAGGGTCTATTGTTTCCCTTCTTTGCTCTCTCCATGAGAAGCCCACTGTCATGGCGTGTTCCCTCTTTTCTACTATCTTGTGCTCTTAATGTATGTGAGAGATGCCAGCTAGAGAGTTCTGGGAGGTGTAGTTTCAGTGTATCTGGAACCCATGGGGAAGGCTGAATTAATCTATATATATTTCACAGCCTTTCCATGCCACATCAGGAAGAGAAGCTCTCATTCCTGCTGGAATTTCATGCACTGCTGATAAATCACAGGCAAAAGTTCTAATATACTCTTTTTCCTCTCACTGCAACTCAGATAGACCAGATGTCTCTTGGTCCCAAGTCTGGATACAAACATAAGGGTTGCCTCTCAATTAGGAAACCTGCTTTCTAGTAGTTCAGAGGAATATGCTTGGTGCCTTGTTCTCTGATGGAGTGCAAACTGGCTACAGGCTTTGAGTTAAATTAACCACGCAACTCCCTGTTATTGTTCAGGGGGAATTAGGTGCCCAATTTTCCCCCACTGCCGCATTGCAAATTGAGTCCTAAGTGTCCCGTGAAATAGCTGCATAATTTGTGCATTTAGGAACTGGTGGCATAAATGTGTTCAGAGCTGGAAGGCAACTGAGATCCCGATGGTTTTCCCTTTCCCCTACCTTCTTTTCTTGTCTTGTTAATTTAAATATGCCGCTCTCTTCCATAAATTCATCATTATTATAGTCAATTTAGATGAAGAAAATTGAATGCAAATGTCTCTAATATTCATCATATCTGACCTGCAGTTCTTTAAACTCTTCACTGTCCCTTCTCCATGTATATGTGAGATTTAAACCCCCTTTACAAAGGCTACATGGGAAAAAAATCATTCACAGTCACTTCTCAGTTCATCGTTTTTCACATATTGCAAACATGACTTTCATCTCAATCTTTCTTTGTTACAAAGGGATCCAACTTGAATATTGCCTTGAATAAGGGTAGGGTGGGCGAATATACAGTACATGTATCCTGAAATGCATAAATTCCCCCTCAGCCATTGCCTGTTAATTTTGTTTGCTTCTTATGGTGATACAGTAGTCCCAGGAAGTAAAACTGATGTTGAACTCCCCAGTAGAAATGGACCCAGATGGCAGCTTATTTATATCTAGCCAGAAGTAAGCTCCACTAAGTTAAATGGACCTTACTTCAAGAAATGTCTTTATGGAAATGCAGACTCAATGTTATTGCCAAATCAATAGGAAAAAATGGTCTGACTTTCTGATGATTCTTCTAATCTACAATGTGACATTTTTCATGTTTTTTTGAGCAGGGGTGGGCTTCAAAAATTTCAGCCATGGGTTCTCTGCCCGGTTGCTGGGTTTGTGTGGCCATGGTGGGAGCGTGGCCTAGTCGACCTCCTGCACCATGGTTGGGGGACCATTTTCACCTTCCCCAGGCTCTGGAGGCTTTCCTCGAGCCTCTAGGAGGGCAAAAACTGCCTCCCTGGGCTTCGGGCACCCTCTTCCGGTACTTCCGGTACTTCTTGGAGGCCCGTTTTCCCCCCTCCTTGAGCCTCTGCATGGGCCCTGCACTTGCCTTGCATCCAAAATGGGCCACGTGAAGACTCCTGGGAGTGGTGGGGTGGGAGGGGCCAGCCAGGGGTGGGATTTGGAAGTTCTCCAAACCAGCCATAACATTAGCTATGGGTTCTCCCGAACCTGGGTGAACCCATAGCAGGCCACCCCTATCTCTTTTGAGATAAAGATTGCTTGTAGTGTAGACAGGTGTTTCTCTACCTTGGCAACTTTAAGACATGTTGCTATGCCAGCTGAGGAATTCTGGGAATTAAAGTCCACATGGTATAGACCAAGCTGGTACTATGTTCAGAGGAGCAAAAGCTGATAAAAACAATGTCCATTGAGAATTTAATTCTAGCATGGAAAGGTTATTTCCTGAGATATTGTAGTATTCCTTCCCATTATTAATTGCAATATTGCTTACTATTGCAAGACTTATTTGCACAGTTATTTTCCATCTTTTGTTTAACATGCCCAGTAATAGTTAATAATTCACCTTAACAGGCTGTAGTTTTTCAGGCAAACATCAATAGGTTAAGCATGCTTTGTTGCAAAACTTCAAGAATAAACACTTAGGGCAAGGAAACGAGAGGTGAAAGAGAGAGAAAGAAAAAGAATAATGCACAACAACCCACATAAGTCTCTTTGAATAAAACTTTGCACTCTTTCCAGATAACTATTTTTATTTGAACTCCTAGAGGAGTTAGTTTATGAATGATATTAGATCTATTTGTAAATAAATTGCAAAATGAAATCAATAGACAAATACGATTGGCAGCAATGTTGCAAACAAAATTTACTTTCTGAGTTCATTTGTGGAACTATAATCTTGAAATCTTCAGATGAAAACATAAAAATAGAATTCTAAAAGAATCTGAAAGAACTCTCTTGCATTTGCTTAACTGTCTCCATGAAACAGTTTATCTAGGTGCATCTGACAGTTCTTAAAATGGTACCTTTTTTTTAGACACCAGCCTTTTGATTCTTAACAGTGGCACATCTGGGAGAAATGAGCCAGAAAAAAATCTTCCTTATTAATGCCTCTTGATGCCAGGGTAATCTTTACCTGTTGGCTGTTATACAAGCTCTGCCCATTAAAAAAAATATTTGCAAAACCCATGGCTTTTTGGTAAGGTTGACCCAATTATAGGTGGCAAAATCATGGAAAAGGCAGTAAATTTAAAGATACAATACAGGCTGCGTTTTTATTCCTTGTTTTTAAGAAATATGAGATCATTATATGCCTGAGAGAATAACACCATCAGGTAGAGCAATCACACAGAATGTCTGTGATTATGTGGCAGAAAATCTGCCTTATTCCAGCCTTTTTGGTTTGCTGATGCAAGGCTAGAAGGCACAGTGGGCATGTTTTTTTGCTGATTTTAAACCCAGTGACCTTTTATTTTTTGCTTTTACTTTTCCTTTCCATTGAATCCAATTGGAAGAGAGATTAACTATGTCTCTTAAAACATCTTACCATTTAGGCAAATTGATTTAGGATGCAGCAATCACTTAATTCATTGGAGCTTACACTAGTTATAAAATTAGAATCATCCTTGGTCTAAACTACCCTTCATACAGACATGACTTTTCATTTTCTTGAAACTTAATACTTTATTAAAAGCTGATAGTAAAAATGGCAATTACTCCAGTGGTAGTAATACACCCACACTGCTTTCGGGTGAGGAATAAACAGCTTAATCAATTGCTGTTTATAGCAGTAAACATGCTGAAATATTGGAGAACATCATATCTTCCACTAGGTTAAAGCAGATGTTTGTTTAGCAACAACTAGGCCCATGGAAGAAATTTTTGACTGTCATAAGCATCTGACACAAGATGCAATTGTCCTGTTTGCAAGCATCTACATTGGCAGTGATGCACATGTTGAACAACTTGGCAACCTTCATGGAATTACTTTGTTTCTGTCACTTTTAATATCAATATGTCTGAGCATATTCTTACCAAACAATAGCATTATAATCCATAAATTGTGGGATTACATAGATGGAAATTAACCTCCACATTTTGAAGCATCCTTAATTATACTGTATTAGAGATAGGAAAACAATTAGGAACATGGAAACTCCCTTATCTAGCCCAGGAGTATGAATGATGACAATGGTGTTAAAAAGGGTAAAATGGTGAATAAAGGTATGTCAAATGAATGTTGGAAGGGTACAAGAAAAGAAGGGACTTTTTATCATCTATGGTGGACATATGATAAAGCAAAAAAAAAATTTGCAGTATGATTCATATTTTAATACAGAAAAATTGAGATAAAGATGAAACCAGATATTTCTTCTTTTGGGCCTAATGGAAAAAGACCTGGAGAAAAAAATTGAAGCTTTCTTACTATATATAGTAGCAAGACTATTGTATGCACAAAAATGGAAGGATACTTTGATTCCTACCAAGGACGAATGGTTGCAGAAGTTAATGGAATTGATTGAAATGGCAAAATTGTCTATTTCGATTAAAGAAAATAATCTAAGTACTTTTGTTTCCCCATGGAGACAGCTTCTGAACTTCATACTTGAAGCAGAAAAGAATGAAACTTTGATTTTGGATTTTTCCTATTACATTTGATAGACCTTTATAGAAATGGCTTATTTATATTATTATGAAAAAACAAAAAGTTGTGATTAGATGTCAATGCCTTTTTTTACTGCAACAGAGAGAGTTAGAAGTCAATGTTTCTTTTTCTTTTTTCCTACCCTTCCTCACTTCTCTTCCCCCTCTTTCTTCCCACCATTTTCCTATTTACTTTTGTATTTTGTATCTTATTTTATGTTATAACTCAATAAAAATGTTAAATAAGAAAAAAAGGGTAAGATGATGTCATAATTAAAGAATGGCCCCCTTTTGATGGATGTTGCATGTAAAAGGGGCAAGTTTTAATTGTATGGTAATGGATACCATTTTGACAATTTTTATTCCCCAACCACGAATTTCCCAATCTAATCCCAAGTAAACATTGGGCAATTTAGACATGCTTTTAAGTATATAAGACCTTTATACCATCATCACTATAAAGCCTCTCCTCATTACTGTTGCACTAGGACAAGAATGATTGAATGATGCTTAAAAACCACTATAAATCACTACTGAAGAAATGTCATACTAAATTGTCATTTTTTAAGCTCAAATATAATTTCCCATATCCCCTTAAATTATTCGGCTTTCCCTCCCAAACATACTACTTGATGGGCATCTTGGTTTTCAAGGATGCCACATTTTCAGATCAGTGGGAGTTAATGCTATGCTAGCTAGCCTTCCTGCAGCCACCTTTTAATGATCTGTTAACAGTTTTCATCTTGGGCATTTTAATTAATTGTGATCACAGAAAAGTAATCACCAATCATCACCTTTAATTTTATCTTTAAAAAAAGCAAAGGAGGTTTAATTTTAACTGATGGAAAATTGGTTGTTTCTTGACAAGTTAAAGTTCATTTCCTGGTCTGTAACGACCAATCAGAGCACAAATCAGAAGTCATATAAAATACTTGTAGACTTCCCTTGCCATGGAACTGCATGCTACATAACCTCCTCTAAAGTCTCTTCATCAATTCATTGTGAACCCTTAGAGTATCTACTATGAATCCTCAGACTAGCAGGAAACATTTATCTAAAATATCCTTCTTGACTTTGCAGTTCATATTGCAAAATGAGCACGTGCAAACAAGTAATAAAAAGAAAACTCATGTCTAGCAAACTTTTAAAATCTTTCCTTTGCCCTCCAAATGCTGTTAATTCTTGCCATGTCTGCAAAGATGTATGAAGCTTCCATGCAAAACCCTGCTTGGGTGAATAAAAGCTACAGACCAGTATGTTTAGTGGACTATAGCCACAATAATAAAAGCAATTTCTAATCATATAGAAAAAGGAAAAGGTGCGTAAATTTTGCCTTTCTTAAAAATACCATGGTATTTTGAAATATATGGTATTTCATGTTCATGCTCTTATTTAGGGAGTGAAATAAACATACTCGCCTCTCTGTACTGAGACTTTTGGAAAAACAACACTGCATCCACAACTGTCTCACATGTTCTTCATTACTGTTTTATGTATTTTGAAATACATACAGGCTAAAACTTAAAGGATTCAGTTCCATCCAGAATTTAGCTGTGCTAAATCCGGAGTAGGCAATTGCTGGTGTTTTGTAACTCCATCAATTTTTGGTTTGGTTCCACCTATTGCTTGATTAAAACTCACCCACACAGCAGATTATTTTTAAATGGAATGTGGCTTTTGGCTGATAAAAAGTTGCTTACCTTTAACCTATGTAAATATGTGTCCATTTAAACATCTTATAGAATCATATAGGAAAATTCTACAAAGGAAAAAAAAGTACATAAGTATTATTTCTCCATGTCATTCCCAGTTTGCATTACAAGCTGTTCTCAAAAAGTGCATATTCTACACAGGCTATTACGGTAATTTGATAAGCTAGTTCTGCGTGATATGAATCTTTGCCTTTGTTAAGGGGAGGGGGTGGTAGAGAACCATTGCATATGATGGCTCACAGGGACAGTTCATTAAGCAATTAACCCTTTTAATGAAATAGTTCTTTGTTAAAATATTCATTGATCTGCTGCAGTTTTGCATGGAAAAAGGAATGGGCTGTATCCCAAATGCTTTGCTGTCGAGTCTTCCCAAGCATGCATTTAAAAAAAGATTGTGCCCCAGCATTCCAAACATGATAATTCACGCATTAGACCTTGTCAGACAACTTCACGGAGTCAGACCAAGACCTCTGAGTGACACAAAGATCCCCCCCTTTCTTCATTGCATCAGTATGCTTAATGATTACCAAGGTTTCACCTCCTAGAGTATGATCTTCTGAGAGAAGTAAATGTCAGCTTCTCTCCAAGTGGGGAAAAACCACATAAGAGCAACACAAAGGAAATGGAGTAGAAAACTGGCATATTTTGAATGAGAATTATGTAGCTAGATAGAACTCACTCAACTCAGCTCAATGTCCTATTTTGTAGTGTTAAGTAATAACCAGTTAGCATCACTCCAGGATTTAACAGAATAACAGAGTTGGAAGAGACCTTGGAGACTTCAAGTCCAACCTCCTGCTCAAGCAGGAAACCCTATACCATTTCAGACAAATGGTTGTCCAATCTATTCTTAAAAACCTCCAGAGCACCCACAACTTCTGGAGGCAACTCATTCCACTGATTAATTATTCCAACTGTCAGGAAATTCCTCCTTAGTTCTAGGTTGCTTCTCTCCTTGATTAGTTTCCATCCATTGCTTTTGGTCTTGCTTTGGAAAATAGATTGACCCTCCCCCCTTCCCTAAAGCAATTGAAAGAAAAGGTCTGTATCAATGCTTTGGCTACCATTAAACAAAATATGTGAGTACATTAAAGAGTTGCCTGGAATAAATGAAGATTTTTCAGTTAGCATTCCAAAATAGATTAAATGATTGGTGGTAAGAGGAAAAATAAATGTGACAAGGGAAACTTTCAAAGTTTCAAGCAAGAAATATTCTAATGCTAAATGTTCTATTTAGCCTTAATATTGTCCTGTCCATTTGAAAAGGATTACTCATAGCTGACTCTAAAGAAGTAAGAGGAGAAGAATTTAAATCTAAGGAAACAATGCAGACAAGCTCCATGAGTGTTGTGTACAGACAGCCTGATCAGTATGAGTAACATTATTTTAAAAACAGATAAATGAAAAATGAATCCCTGATCTGCTTTGTGTAAAGTAGTGAGTGATAAAATGTTCATGGCTGGAAGCGGATCGTTCTAACCTTGGTCTTTTTCTACCTGGCATGAAGCAAAGAATAAGCATAGGTCAACTTCTCAGTGATCTGGAATTATGTTATTCTCTTGTGCTCAAACACAACCTCCAGGCTCATTATTTTTCTCCTATACGGCTGAGGTTCACAAAAAGGGAGGCAGATTAATTGATTGATTGATGCCATTTATATGGCTGCCCAACTCACTCATGGTGACTCAGGGTGGCTTATAAATATAACACCCTACCTCCCTGGCAACATTTAAACAAACCGGATCCTTGTTGGGTAAGCCCTAACTGTAATGAAGCTTCCCAGTTGAAGGAGAGAGGGTTGTCAGGAGATGGCATGGGGCATCTGAGGGAAGCAATGTCGGTATTTTAACATCTTTCCAAAATTAGTTTCCTCATGGGAATATCATACAACAGGCCAGAAATCCTTTGAAAAATAGTGGGCAGCAGAGAACAGAAACCTGTTTTTGTAGATGGGTAAACATGACAAAACAAAGCAAAACCAGATGTCATTCTTATCTAGAATAAACTCAGTTTATTCTCTTGGTTGTTGTAGAAGCTCATACACACACAACAACGAAGAAATAAGTTTCAGAAGAGGAGTGAGAATATTTTTATGACATATTAACTAGATGTATTGCTTTCCCAGTCTTCAGCATTTTTAATTATTGTGATTTTCCAGAAAAAGTCAGAAAAAAATTAGTAATTTATTATACAAATTTATATATAGTAACTCTCCCTAAAATGTTCTTCTTCTTACAATACAATACTCCCAATAGTATACTCCCAAGTAAAATTTCGATTGCATAATAGTGGTGTCTTACTTGCAGAATTTTATGAGCAATCCAATTTGTCCATACTCCATTTATAAAACTCTCCCTTATTTTATACCATTATTTCTGCTCTTTTTTTCCCTAAAGGGGAAAGAAAAAAAGAAAGAAAAGATGGAATAGCTCAGAGATGTCAAACTCACCTTGTCACAGCAGCATCATGTGACATATGGGGACTTTCTCCCCCTTCGCTAAATTGGATGTGGGCGTGGCCAGCACATCTTCACTAAATCAGGTGTGGGCTGGGAGTTTGACAGCCCTGGAATAGCTGCTTATAGCTGTTAGAAGCTTCTTCTATGAGATTGCTCTTACACTTAAAAGTTAGGACAGCTCCATTATTAATTGAAATGCAAAGAAAGGGTAAACATTACTGCTTCTAAAAAAATTGTTAGCAAGTAACAATTGTATTTTATATGAGGTGGAAAAACGTTGCTTTTGAAAATAGGGAGAAAATATTTTTATAGTATTCGCTTGTTTTGGACACAGACAATTAATAGCACAAGAAGTTGGCTGTTCTTGCTAATTTTGAATTCATTTATAGCTTCTGTTTGTACCAAGGTTCTGTCTGCTTCTGAATTTTTGGAAAATCAGAATGAAAGTTCCTCAAGTGAATCTACACACTCGCTTTTCTTTGGCACTAGAGCCAGCAAGGAGGACCACATTCCCTTGCGGATATTTGTTTGGGAAAACATGATGCAGTCTCTTGTTGACTAAGTCTAGTGGGTTGGCTTTTCACCCAGTGCTGAGAGGAGTATGTTGTTTTAAATGTAGAGCCAGGAGATTTCTCATCATTTACAGTAAATGAATCACATCATTTCATTGCCTTATGCAACTGGAATGTGGTAGCCAAGTGAGAAATTCATGGCCACCCACCTAACTGTTCTGCTTAAGCAGGAGGCAAGATTTCACAGCCATTTAGGGAAGGCAGGTGATGGTAATACCCATGTACTGGGGAAAGAGCCAACTGGAAAGATATGTATCGCTTTCTCTGGTTAGGAGGCACACAAAAACCATCTCCCTTTTTTTAGTATCCTACAGAGCACATAATCAAGAAAATCACTACTTACAATCCCACAGTTAATATAAACCTGAGTTCTGCTTTTATTTTTTCACTGATGCTAAAATGCTTTAACTTTTCTTGCTCTCATGACTTCCCCAGACTCTTCAAGTCTGCTGATTATGCTATTCTAAATCCAAGATTAGATCCAACTGGGGTAGAAAGCTTAGTATTAGACAGAAGGATAAATAACAACAACAATAACAATGGCTGGATTTCATTATGCTTAAATGAATTTGTCAATGTGTATATTTTATGTGTATATATATCGTATATTTTAAGAAGGTATTGGTTGATACTTAGGACACTGGCAGCAACCCGTACCAAACATTAGCACCAGTCAATGGTATTTGTGATGCATTTTTGAATGTTCAGTTGGCTGAGTTTCATGTTTAATAAATAAAGTAGAATAGTATTATTATTATTAATAATAATAATAATAATAATAATAATAATAATAATAATAATAATCCAATATAAACAAAATCAGCAATTTTGATCAGACCAACGGCATTTTTATCAAAGTCTTAATGTGAATGGTGACACCAAAAGTGAAAAACCAGAAAAGCAGGCCATAGTTGAATTCTGGAAAGAATTGTGGGAAAATGCAAAGGACTACAATAAGGAAGCAAAGTGGATACATGACTTTGAGAAAAGCATTGGCAACCAACAAATGCAAGTATTAGAAATAACAACTGAGATGGTCACAAATCGAGTAAAAAAGGTAAAGAATTGGACATCACCTGGAAAGGACCAATTACATGGTTTCTGGCTCAAATATCTGACCAGTTTACATGCAATATTGGCCAGGCAACTGAATGAAATTTTACAAAAGGGCCAAATTGATGAATGGTTGACAACTGGAAAAACATACTTGATTCAGAAAGATGCAACTAAAGGAACAACACCTGAAAACTACAGACCAATAACATGCTTGCCAACAACCTTCAAATTACTCACAGGCATTATTGCAGATAACATGATGGATTATTTGGAAACAAACATCATCTTGCCAGTAGAGCAAAAAGGCAACAAAAGAAGGAGCAGGGGCACAAAAGATCAGCTCCTAATTGATAAAATGATATTAGAAAATTGTAAGAACAGAAAAACGAACTTGAATATGGTCTGGATTGATTACAAAAAGGCATTTGACTCACTGCCACATAGTTGGATCATAAAATGCTTAGAAACAACTGACATTAGCAAAAATATTACATCCTTTACTGAAAAGGCGATGAAACAATGGAGAACTGAGTTGGCAGTAGGGAATGAGATCTACGGAATGGCTAATATCAAGCGAGGAATTTTCCAGGATGATTCACTTTCACCTCTTCTCTTCATCATCGCAATGATCCCACTATCAGTAATCTTAAAAAAATGAAATTAGGCTACCAAACAGCCAAAGAAGCTGAAAAAATTTCGCATTTACTATATATGGATGATTTGAAACTCTATGGAAAGTCAGAAATAGAAATCCAATCATTGACAAACACAGTCCGAGTATTCAGCACCGATATTTCAATGCAGTTTGGCATGGAAAAATGCGCCACTGTATCCATAAAAAGGGGCAAAATCACTGCATGTGAGAGAATTGAAATGCCCAATGGCCAACTAATTAAATGCAATGAAAATGAAGCCTACAAATACTTAGGCATTCTGCAGTTGAATAACATCAAGCATGGAGAAGTAAAAACTATTGTCAGGCGAGAGTACACCAACAGAGTTAGGAAAATTTTGAAATCTAAATTGAATGGTGGAAATACAATCAAGGCCATAAATACCTGGGCAATACCAGTTGTAAGATACACAGCTGGTATAGTTAACTGGACACAATCTGATTTGGACATTTTGGATCGAAAAACCAGGAAACTAATGACAATGCAGTACAGTTTACATCCACGTGGTGATACTGATAGACTATATCTGCCCCGAAAATCAGGTGGCAGAGGATTATTACAAGTGAAGCAAACAGTTGAAGAAGAAAAACATGCACTGGCTGATTATTTAAAAGAAAGTCAAGAACATCTATTAATCGAAGTAAAAAACAAAAATCTACTGAAGGCCCAACAGACGAAACAAGAATACAGAAAAGATGTGATAAAATCAAGAATGGAAAGTTGGCAGAACAAAGCACTGCATGGCCAATTTCTGGAAAAAATAAAAGATAAAGTGGACAGTGAACAAACTTGGTTATGGTTAACAACAGGTACATTAAAGAAAGAAACAGAGTCACTAATCCTGGCTATGCAAGAACAAGCTATCCGCACCAATGCCATTAAGGCCAAAATCGAAAAATCCTCTGATGATGCGAAATGCAGACTTTGCAAAGAAGCTGATGAAACTGTTGATCACATACTCAGCTGCTGTAAAAAAAAATGTGCAGACTGATTATAAATTGCGGCACAATTCTGTAGCACAAATGACCCATTGGAATTTGTGCAAAAATTATAATATAAAAACAGCAACAAACTGGTGGGAACATCAGCCTGAAAAAGTCACCGAAAATCAGATGGTCAAGATCTTGTGGGATTTTCCTATACAAACGGACAAAATACTGGCGCATAATACACCAGACATCACACTGGTTGAGAAAAATAAGGTCACAATCATAGACATCGCAATACCAGGTGATAGCAGGGTCGCCGAGAAGGAACATGAAAAAATTGCAAAATACCAGGACTTAAAAATCGAAATTCAATGACTATGGCACAAACCAGCAGTGGTAATTCCAGTGGTAATTGGCACACTGGGTGCTATTCCAAAAGCACTGGAATTACATTGAAAACAGTTAAAAATTGACAAAATCACCATCAGTCAAATGCAAAAAGCCACACTGCTTGGATCTGCACGCATATTACGAAAATACGTTACGATATCCTAGGCCACTGGGTGGGGCCCGACTAGTAACCAATGCCAAATCCGGCGAAACAACTGGCCACTGTGATACAATTGTATAATAATAATAATAATAATAATAATAATAACAACAACAACAACAATAACAACAACAACAACAACAACAACAACTCCGCCGTTGCCGGTCCCAAGCCCGGATGAGAAAGGAGGAAGGTTGGGATCAGGTTGGCATCTGGTCCCGTAAAAAAACCCCCGCCAACCCATACAATATGGTGAAAAAAACGAATAAGAATTCCATACCGCATCGGTCGTCGCGCGGGTTAACAAGGGCCGCGGCGGATGTTGGGGTCCCTGGACATCCGTCGACAAGTGGGCTACAAGTGGACCAGCCAACAAAACGACAAAAATATAGTGCAGATGAAAACCGTGCCATAATGGCCTGTTACTACAACTCAGAGCCAGAAAAAAGAGGATATTTAAAGCGAATGTATGAATTATGGAAACAACAATATCCAGATTCAAATGTTAGTGAACAACGACTAGCAGATCAAAGGCGATTTATTATACGGAATAAAGTGTTTAGTGAAGTTGAACATGAGGAAATTCAGGCAAATTGCAAAACCCAAAAAACAATATCACAAGCGGAAATAACTGATATTCAAGACACAACTAAAGACAATATAGTAGAACTCCCAGAAGAAGCTCTCAGGGAGGAAATAACATCACCACCACTAGAACCAGTTATCACTGAACCAACTGATGAACTAACTCAAAAACAAAAAGAATTGAAGGATAAGATCATGGAGCATTTTCTGCTTAATGAGGAAAGGCAACGTTTACCATCACTAAAAACTGTGCCTAAGAAAATTTTGGCCCCTATCATGAAAATGGTTAATGCAGTGTTTTCAACAATTGAACCGGGATCCATCTTGGAAACAAACCAGTTAATGTACAGCGCAGCTGTAATAGTCACTAATGAACTAGGCATTAAAATTAAAGTACCTAGTCACACAACAGAAAAAGCATCAAAGCCAAAGTGGAAAATCCGTCTAGAACAAAAAATCAAAAAATTAAGGGCAGATGCTAGTAACTTAAAGAACATGCATGAGCAACGGCTTAAAAACAACAAAATCATAGATCGGCTAATCAGAAGATATAGATTGGATACAAGAAACATCAATGAAGCTGTAGAGATTGTAAAACAGCAGATAACAGCAACAGCTAGAAAAATTGAAAGATATGAGGCACGAATCATCCAATATAAACAAAATCAGCAATTTCGATCAGACCAACGACGTTTTTATCAAAGTCTTAATGTGAATGGTGACACCAAAAGTGAAAAACCAGAAAAGCAGGCCACAGTTGAATTCTGGAAAGAATTGTGGGAAAATGCAAAGGACTACAACAAGGAAGCAAAGTGGATACATGACTTTGAGAAAAGCATTGGCAACAAACAAATGCAAGTATTAGAAATAACAACTGAGATGATCAAAAATCGAGTTAAAAAGGTAAAGAATTGGACATCACCTGGAAAGGATCAATTACATGGTTTCTGGCTCAAATATCTGACCAGTTTGCATGCAATATTGGCCAGGCAACTGAATGAAATTTTACAAAAGGGCCAAATTGATGAATGGTTGACAACTGGAAAAACATACTTGATTCAGAAAGATCCAACTAAAGGAACAACACCTGAAAACTATAGACCAATAACATGCTTACCAACAACCTTCAAATTACTCACAGGCATTATTGCAGATAACATGATGGATTATTTGGAAACAAACAACATCTTGCCAGTAGAGCAAAAAGGCAACAAAAGAAGGAGCAGGGGCACAAAAGATCAGCTTCTAATTGATAAAATGATATTAGAAAATTGTAAGAACAGAAAAACGAACTTGAATATGGTCTGGATTGATTACAAAAAGGCATTTGACTCACTGCCACATAGTTGGATCATAAAATGCTTAGAAACAACTGGCATTAGCAAAAATATTACATCCTTTACTGAAAAGGCAATGAAACAATGGAGAACTGAGTTGGCAGTAGGGAATGAGAGCTACGGAATGGTTAATATCAAGCGAGGAATTTTCCAGGGTGATTCACTTTCACCTCTTCTCTTCATCATCGCAATGATCCCACTATCAGTAATCTTAAAAAAAATGAAATTAGGCTACCAAACAGCCAAAAAAGCTGAAAAAATTTCGCATTTACTATATATGGATGATTTGAAACTCTATGGAAAGTCAGAAATAGAAATCCAATCATTGACAAATACAGTCCGAGTATTCAGCACCGATATTTCAATGCAGTTTGGCATGGAAAAATGCGCCACTGTATCCATAAAAAGGGGCAAAATCACTGCATCTGAGGGAATTGAAATGCCCAATGGCCAACTAATTAAATGCAACGAAAATGAAGCCTACAAATACTTAGGCATTCTGCAGTTGGATAACATCAAGCATGGAGAAGTAAAAATTATTGTCAGGCGAGAGTACACCAACAGAGTTAGGAAAATTTTGAAATCTAAATTGAATGGTGGAAATACAATCAAGGCCATAAATACCTGGGCAATACCAGTTATAAGATACACAGCTGGCATAGTTAACTGGACACAAGCTGATTTGGACCTTTTGGACCGAAAAACCAGGAAACTAATGACAATGCACTACAGTTTACATCCACGTGGTGATACTGATAGACTATATCTGCCCCGAAAATCAGGTGGCAGAGGATTATTACAAGTAAAGCAAACAGTTGAAGAAGAAAAACATGCACTGGCTGATTATTTAAAAGACACTCAAGAACATCTATTAATCGAAGTAAAAAACAAAAATCTACTGAAGGCCCAACAGACGAAACAAGAATACAGAAAAGATGTGATAAAATCAAGAATGGAAAGTTGGCAGAACAAAGCACTGCATGGCCAATTTCTGGAAAAAATAAAAGATAAAGTGGACAGTGAACAAACTTGGTTATGGTTAAAAACAGGTACATTAAAGAAAGAAACAGAGTCACTAATCCTGGCTGCGCAAGAACAAGCTATCCGCACAAATGCCATTAAGGCCAAAATCGAAAAATCCTCTGATGATGCCAAATGCAGACTTTGCAAAGAAGCTGATGAAACTGTTGATCACATACTCAGCTGCTGTAAAAAAATCGCGCAGACTGATTATAAATTGCGGCACAATTCAGTAGCACAAATGATCCATTGGAATTTGTGCAAAAATTATAATATTAAAACAGCAACAAACTGGTGGGAACATCAGCCTGAAAAAGTCACCGAAAATCAGATGGTCAAGATCTTGTGGGATTTCCGTATACAAACCGACAAAATACTGGCGCATAATACACCAGACATCACACTGGTTGAGAAAAATAAGGTCACAATCATAGACATCGCAATACCAGGTGATAGCAGGGTCGCCGAGAAGGAACATGAAAAAATCGCAAGATACCAGGACTTAAAAATCGAAATTCAACGACTATGGCACAAACCAGCAGTGGTAATTCCAGTGGTAATTGGCACACTGGGTGCTATTCCAAAACCGCTGGAATTACATTTAAAACAGTTAAAAATTGACAAAATCACCATCAGTCAAATGCAAAAAGCCGCACTGCTTGGATCTGCACGCATATTACGAAAATACGTTACGACGTCCTAGGCCCCTGGGTGGGGCCCGACTAGTAACCAATGCCAAATCCGGCGAAACAACTGGCCGCTGTGATACAATTGTACAACAACAACAATAATAATAATAATAATAATAATAATAATAATAATGGATTTCACCATGCTTAAATGAATTTGTCAATGTGTTATGCTAACAAATCTGCTTATTTTCTCCATATATTACTGCAAACAAGAGAAATCATTTGGGGAGTGTGTGTGTGTGTGTGTGTGTGTCTGTCTGTCTGTCTGTCTGTAGATAGATGATAGATAGATAGATAGATAGATAGATAGATAGATAGATAGATAGATAGATAGATAGATAGATAGATAGATAGATAGATAGATAGATAGATGATAGATGATAGATGATAGATAGATAGATGTGCCATCTGTTGATATTGAGGGGAAAATTCTAGAATCAAAATGCATATTTGTATTGAAAGTTTTAATTTTTACATTTAAAATCACAACAAAAAGGATGTAATTCAAACCCTTTGCTAATTGAACTACACCCACATCCATTCTCCCAAGCAAAAGATTAATGTGACTCAGGACAAGACGGGCCTTGAATAATATGCAATGCTTTTAATAAGAGAGAATAATACTTCCATGATGGAAGATTCAGTCTTTTAC
Organism: Thamnophis sirtalis; assembly: GCF_051295495.1. NCBI lineage: Eukaryota > Metazoa > Chordata > Lepidosauria > Squamata > Natricidae > Thamnophis > Thamnophis sirtalis. Next base: position 49,469,689 of record NW_028261387.1, read on the forward strand.
TTGAATTTCTTGTTTCTGGGCAATTATTAAGTATTCTGGAAAAAAAATACTGTCAGAGTTAACACCATAATTGAGAGTTATTAAAAAAAAACCTGAAATATATTATGGAGACATTTTACAAAATAGTTGCTGAACTTTACAAACACATTTCTCATTGCTTAAAAAAAGTATTTATTTGGTATAATACACGCATGCACATAGCATACTGCAACTCCTTATTGCCAACAGACAATAGCCAATATTTCTATATCCTAGAAAATAATATAAAAATGTCAACAGAATAGGTAGGAAATGGAGGTAAATAGGGGACATATTTAGATTTGTTACCATAGAATAGTGATACTTGTGAATTGTACGAGGGACAATGAAGGACTTTAAAAGAGTCCTTCTGCCTTGGGAAGTAGAAGGGACAGTCAAGGAGAAAAGGTGGAGCAATTTGTGGCTAGAGGAAAGCATCACTGTGAGTGGACTATGCAAACAAAGATCATAGTAGCCATATAAATAGTAAAAGTTTGGGCAAGGGTGGTAAAATTATGGGTAGTTTAGAAAACAATGAGAAGGTTCTGTAGGATTTAGAAACATTATACCGTATTCAATATGAAACTTAAGTAAATATGGAAAAAAAACAGGTGAGACCTAAAGACAAGTCATAATGACTGAGATTTAGCTGTAATTAATTTCTGCTGGACTTTGCCTTAAATATTTAGTTTTCAAAATGGCTCTGTTATCCAACAACATAGCACTGAAGGAAAACCATTTCATAAAAATTTTAATTTATAAAGCACCGGAGCAAAACAGAACATTAACAAATAATTTGGGCAAACTGTTAGATGAGCCATTGTACTTCCCCTTTATTCTGGAGGAAGTGTCTTTGGGGGCCTCAAAACAGCTGTGCCTTTGGATTGCTGTGGATGTTCAGTATCCTCCTTCATTGGACAGATGCTCAAGTCTATTAAAACAAGCATTATTTGAAACATTGTCAGTTGCTGATATGGTGATTTAAACCTTAATCTAAGCCAGTGGTTCCCAAAGTGGGTGGTACCACCCCTGGGGGGGGGATGACTTAGGGGGGCACTAAGAGGCAAGGGGATGGCAGGGGGGCACTAAGAGGCAAGGAAAAAAATATTGTGTATTGTGTTGGCTGCAGAGGGCGTCGCCCCTAGGTTGGTAGCTTCCCCTTAGCTAATTCTCAGATGGAAAGGAGAAACTCGCTGAGCAGAAGATGGACTTTTTAAAGCCCATCGGCGTGGGCAGAAGGACGAAATTACCCAAACAAACCTGGAAATAGCTGCGGGTTTCCCTTTAAGCAACGTCATCACCCTCCCCTCCAATCACCGCCTTCCTCCCAGGAGAGGGGCGTGCGCCTCTTCAATCGCCCGCCCTCTAGTATAGGTTCTCCTGCTTGAGCAGGGGGCTGGACCAGAAGACCTCCAAGGTCCCTTCCAGCTCATTTATTCTAAACCTTATAAAAGCTCCACTCAATGCTGGTTGCGGGTGGATTTTCTTTTAGGATATGTGTTTAGTTTTTGAAATATCCCCATTCCCATCCTCTCTCCTTGCGGAATTACTGGTTTTGAATAGTTGGTTCGGCGAGCAGAAGTTTAGCCATTGAAGCCACGTAAGCATTTAAAGGCAGAATGTCTGTGTCGTGCAAAATAATTGGCAATCTGAAAGAGATAAGATTATATTGTATGCCTCTGTATGTGTGGATATGTGCACACATAAATTTTTCAGCAGGGTTAACAATGACCAGAGCACCTCTTGGTTAGCATAGCCAATGAAACGTGGCCAATAATATTAAGGCAAGTATGAGCAATTATCTGTCCATGGTTGCTTAAAAAAATGACACCAGAGTTTCTTGCCATTTCTGGATGGGGACTGGGTGAAAACAGTAATACAAATCTTAAAATTGAGATTTTTTTTAAAAAAATGGAAAAATAGATTGTACTTCAGTTTTGCTTAGATGTGTGATGTGAGTCAACCGTTTTTGATATTTAGACCACTAAATCTTAAAGACTATGCAGATGGTTTGGAAGGGGTTAGTAGCAAAACTAGTTGTGATATTGTGGAAATTAATGAAACTGAAAATTACAATGATGTTATTGCAGGGATGTGACCCTCCAGCTAAAGTTGTTTCCTGACATTTTAAGACTTAGATGTCTGAGTGATATCAGGATCTTTTTTTGATAAATTTCAGATTGGGTGATAAATCCATTTTCAGATACTGAGGAAGATGGGGTAGTGAAGGAACAACTCATAGAGCTGCAAAATGACATTGAGCTGAAGCCAAAGTTTAAGAAATCGTACCAAGAGTTTTGGTTACAGAAAGAAATTTCTGATCGCTATCCTGTACTATGGACAGTGGTTAAGAAGCTCCTTGTTGCATTTCCAACATCATATTTGGTGGAAAGTAGCTTCAGTGTGGTCATCCAACCTCTCTCCAAGCAAAGAAATCGACTCCAGATTACTGAACGTGGTGATTTAAGACTCCTGCTAAGTGTCTTAAAACCAGACATTGGGAAACTGGTATCACTTCATCAAGCCCATCCATCACATTAAGAATTTACTGAACAGGGGAGTAGTTACTAAATTTTACCGAGTTTACTAAGTTACTAGTTACTAAGATTCTTGATAAATGACTATCAGACTTTGAAAACCTGGTATCACTGGATCATGTTCAACAATTTTGTTGAATTAACATTAACTAAAAAGGTTTTTAAATTGGATTTTGAATAAATGTGCAAATAATTGTTACAGTTTTGAATTTTACTGTTACTATCTTCCTTCCATCATGCAAACCACCCAGTCACATGATCCCCCCAGCCATGCCCACCAAGCCACACCCACAGAACCGGTAGTAAAAAAATTGAATTCCACCACTGGGTGGGGGGCACTGAGGATCAGTTTGTAGCACCAAGGGGGTGGTGGACTGAAATTGTTTGGGAACCACTGACCTAAGCCTTGAGCTTTAAATTTCCCTCTGTGCATATGTCTACTCCATAATCATTCAGTTGCTTCTTCAAGAGAATAAGAGGAAGGCCTAAATGGAGGGAACAAAAGCAAGCTGAAGACAATTTATCCTTGTCATGTAGCTTACTTAAACTTTCTTCCATTTAAAAGTTGACTTGCCACTCCAGCTGGTTAAGTCATTGTTTTTTCTTCAAGCAAAACAAAAATGATAGAATAAAGAATTTTTGCCAGACCTGCTATGAATGGCAACAGGCTTGACATTTTTGACAATCTGGAACTGCGTTGCCTACGGTCCGATCTAAGCATAGTATACAAAAGTCTGCTACAACGTCTTGCCTGACAACAACTTCTTTAGCTTCAACCACAATAATACATGGGCAAACAATCAATGCAAACTGAAGGTAAATCACTTTGATTGCAGAAAATACGACTTCAGCAACAGAATGGTCAGCGCCTGGAATGCTCTACCCAACTCCATTGTTATAGTCTGAAACCCTCACAGCTTCAATCTCAAACTGTCTACCGTGGATCTCACCCAGAGGTGGGTTCCTACCAGTTCGCACCTATTCGGTAGAACCGGTTCGTCAAATCTACCGAACCGGTTAGAAGAGGTTCCACCAGTGGACCCGGAAAGCAGGCCACACTTACAGAAGAGGTTCCAAATTTTTTTGAAACCCACCACTGATCTCACCCCATTCTTAAGAGGTCAGTAAAGGGGGCTTGCATAAACGCACCAGCGCCCCTGTCTTACTGTCCACATTTATCTGCATTTACTTCCTTTGTTCATGTTTATGCTCATACCTATACTTGTTATCTTGTACATGTTTGACAAACAAACAAGCAAACAAATAAACAAACAAACATTGCCTTCCGTCATGCTCCCATCCTCTCCATTTCCAAATCTTTCCTAACACACTAGAAGTCTAGCCCACCTTCTCCCTCTTACCACCTCACGTTGAAGTGTTTCCAGTATGGTATTACCCATAAGCTCGGTTTCTTGAGCCCACAGTCATTACGCAATCCAAATTAGGTAACAGCTAAGTTAGGGTTTGTGATCTTCTAGGGGAGTAGGGATTCAAGTTACTTAAGAAAAGGATCCCAATTTTTTTGAAAAAAAATATCTCCTGATCAGATTTGTGCAAGCAGAGTTGGAGTACTGTCAGAACCTGCTCCAAGCTTTGCTTCTCACTTTGTCTCTGCAAGCCCTGGTGAGCAGTAGCAGGACTGAAACATTTGAGAATCCTGGTTAGTCTATAGCAATAAATTGAGTTATTGAAAGTGGGAAGAAGCCAATGTGGTGTAGAGGTTGAGATACTGGACTGTCCATAAGAACCAACCAGATTAAGTCTGCTGTCAGCTATAAAAACTCACCAGGTGATTTTGGGCCAGTCATTTTCTCTCAGTTCAGCTGACCTCACAAAGTTGCTGTTATTAGAAAAAAAAATGGGAGGAGGAAGAGTACAAACATCACTTTGAACTCCTCTCTATAGAAATCCAATAATAAATACAAGAGTTGCATATATTTCCTGCCCAACCCTAATTGAAATGAAAGAATTTTATTCACAGAAGCAAGAGAAGTCAAATAATTCATTTATCATTTTGGGTATTCTCTGGACAATTAAATCTGAAAAGCCCTACGCTAAGGAGATAGAACACAAGACATGAGGGCTCACCATTCTCAATTTCCTAACTCTTCCATTTACAGCTTCATAGTTTATAATCTCTATATAAACTTCCTAGTTGCTGAATTCACTGGTCTGTTCCCCTTTCCTTGTACAAGCAAAAAAAAAAAAAGTTTTCAGAATGCTGCCCTCCTCCCAAATAAGAAAGCAAGCATTTACTTGATCACCTATTTGTGTTCAATTGTCTGCTTATATACAAAAGCATGCTTTTGAACCAGCCTGAGTCATTGGGTTCTAGAAAAATCTGTATACGTATAATCCTAGACCTCAGACATTTTTTTTGTCCATTGTTTGCACAGCTTGTCCTAGCATGTCTGTTTGGGAAGCTGACGATAATGATATTTTAATCACTGAAATGATTTCTACAGTAATGTTTCTTAAAGTACTGATGTACAGCTGGACTATGGGTAGTAAGATTTAGTTCCCAATTAGTGAATATCCAAAGGATAGGGATTGGGAGAGGGAATAAATACAAACAAGTTATTTGTTAACCCTAAAATGTTATTTGACAAATTGCAGTTTATGTATCTTAGCAACTTTAAGATATAAGGATTCAACTCCCCAGCTAAAGTCCATACATATTAAAGTTGCTGGGATTGAGGAACACTATTGTAGCTTCTACAGGTGTCAAACTCGCAGCATCACATTGCCGTCACGTGACATTTCACGATGTTTTTTCCCTTTGTGGAGCTGGGGTGGGTGTGCATAATGCATCTGGCCCATGGGCTGCCAGTTTTTACACCCCTTTTCTAGTGTGTCTCCTTACTCTATAGTTTTAGGGTTACTATCCAAAGGTCTTCATGGCTTCAAGCTCAAAGAAATCCTCCTTTATTTTTTGCTAATAACTTGAGCAGCTATTTGAATACCTTCCAAAACTTATTTCCAAACAGCCATGTTAAATGAATTAAGGAAAATGGCCACAGGAAAAGACCTTCTAAGCAAGGAGAGTTATGGGGGAAGAGAATCAATGGAATAAAAATGGTGGACGCAACTGAATATTTGAAGCTGAGTCACCTTTTGTACGTGTGTAATTTGTATACTACTAAAACTCTTGTATCTGTAATCTTTAACTCAGTGAAATAAGGCATCATAGAACATTTTTTGTACCTCCAATAGGTATCCAAAATCTGAGACCCATTACGCCATTACTTAAGGAGAAATTTCCTGACAGTGAGAACAATTAACCAGTGGAACAGTTTACCTTCAGAAGATGTAGATGATCCATCACTGGAGGTTTTAAAGACGAGTTTGGACAGGCATTGATTTGCCTGAAATAGTATAGGGCTATGATGGCGAACCAATGGCATGTGTGCCACAGGTGGCATGCGGAGCCATATCTGCTGGCATGTGAGCTGTCAGCTCCAGTGCACATGCACTTGCGGGCCAGCTGATTTTTGGCCTTCTGAAGGGCCAGGGAGGCCTTTTTCTCCCTCCCCAGGCTTCAGGAAAACCTCTGGAGTCTGTCGAGGGCGAAAAATGGGCCCAAAGGGTCTACTGGAAGTTTGGAAATGATCCATTTCTGGCTTCCAGAGGCATCTGGGAAGCTGGGAGAGGCAGTTTTCACCCTCCTCAGGCTCTGGAGGCTTTCCTGGACCCTGGGGAGGGCAAAAACAGCCTCCCCCACCCCTGGAGGAAATACCAAGCTCAGCTTGGAGGTGAGCAGTGTGGCGCATGTGGCAGGGGAGTGGGGGGGTGTTGTGCACATGTATGGGGGCGCTTTGCATTATGGGTGCCAGCACATACAGGCACTATCGCACATGCGCACTTGCATTTTTGGCACCCAACAACAAACAGGTTAGCCATCACTGGTATAGGTTTTCTGCTTGAGGCCTCTGGTTCCTTCTAACTCTGTTATTCTATTATTCTATTGTATTCTATTCTATCCTGTAGGATGGAAATTTGGCAAATTTGTGATCACTTAATGCAATAGCAATAGCACTTAGATTTATATACCACAGTACTTTACAGCACTCTCTGAGTGGTTTATAGAGTCAGCATATTGACTCTATCTCAGCACAATCTCCGTCCTCGTTTAACAATCTCAGAAGGATGGAAAGCTGAGTCAATCTTAAACTGGTCAGGATCAAACTCCTGATGTGTGGGCAGAGTTAGCCTGCAATGCTGCATTCTAACCACTGCACCACCGTGGCTTTGAAAGAGTGTATTTTACATTATTTTTCCTATGATCTTTATTAATTGCATTTTTGTTGTAGTATTTTTAGTATTTGTTGCTTTAATAATTTTTAAAAATTGTAGGGATTTTGTAATCCATCCAGCATTAGGCAGATTAGAAATATAATACAGGAATAAATGAATGTTTACCTCATTATGAAATATTAAGAATTCTGTACACCGGTGTGAAGGGCTGTGATTATTCTTTCATATCTAGTTTACAATTCCTTGGTAGAGGGCAGGTGTTATATATCTCAAATTATTCAGTTCGAACTTGGTGTTACTATAATCATCACAACTATTGACTATCCAAGCTTTGAGTATAGGAACGTTTGATCAAATGTAAAAGGCAAGATTTTTGTTTACTTGTTTATAGTGACAAAAATCTTCATAAAGAGTAACTTGCTTGCTGACCTGCCCCTTATCTGTCCATTTGATTTCATTTGTATAGCATGCTTTTTACCAACAATTCCATGATAGCTGTATGATAACATTTATTTTAAACCATAATTCAAAGCAGATCCATTAGAAAAATTGACTAGAATCAGTATTTACTGCTGAGTAAATATACTTGGGACAACATTATTACAATTCAACAATTGTACCTGATGTATGTTTCTTTCTATGTGTGCAGCATAGCCAACAGGTACTGAAGGGTTTACATTGCCATTGTGCAAAAACAGAATATTTCTATAAAACGGTACATCAGTGGTTCCCAAACTTGGCAACTTTAAGACTTGTGGACTTCAACTGGGAGTTGAAGTCCACAAGTCTTAAAGTTGCCAAGTTTGGGAACCACTGCGGTACATGATAGGTTAGATTACAAGTTATTTTCATGATTAGCCAAAATCTATTAAAAAACCCCAAAGTGTTCAGGAAGCAAAATCTTTGTTGCCCAGTGTTATCAAACAGCATTTCTGTGAACATTTAGATAGGCATACATTAAATAATAGGCACCAGCATGGATTGATAGTAAATAAATCATGCCAGACAAACGTGATCTTCTTTTATGACAGTTACTAGCCTGGTCAATTGGGGAAATGCCCTGAATATAGTTTATCTTGATTCAGCAAAGCTTCTGACAGCCTCTCGTGGCATCCTTATTAACAAAATAGCCAAATATGGCATTGATAACTCAATCCTTAGAGGCATCCACAGTTGGCTCAATGATTATACTCAGAGGGTGGTTGTACGAGATGTCAAACCTGCCTGGAGAGACATATTGAATGGGGTGCTATGGAGCTCTGTCCTGGGCCTGGTGCTGTTCCATGTTTTTATAAATGATAAAATGATGAGGGAGTCAAGAGAACGCTTGCCAAATTTTCAGATGATACGAAGTTAAGTGGGCTGGCTAATACTTGGAAAAAAAGGAGTGTGTGTGAAAAAGGGTAGAAGAGTAGACAGAAACAAACAGAATGAAATTTAACAAGGAGAAATATAAGCATGCATCTAAATAATAAAAATTCAAGAAAAATACACAGGGTAGGAAAAATCTAGCTCAACAGTAACACATGTTAAAAGGACTTGCATGTATTAGTAGATCACAAACTGAACATATCCCAATAGTGTAACGCAGCTGCAAGGAAGCCAATGGCATCCACAGGAGCACCAAATGGAGCACAGAGTCCAGTTTACAAAAAACAATTATTCTTCCTCAGTTAGCCTGACTTGGAGTATTGTATTCATTTCTGGCTGCCCCAGTTTTAAAAAAGGGACACAGAAAAGGTCTACCAAAATGGTGAAAGAACTGGAAATCAACTCCTACATGGAACAGTTAAAAGACCTAGGCCTTTAGCTTATAGAAGTAAAAGTAAAAAGGAGGCATGCTAGTTTTTTTCCCCAAATATCTGAAGGGCTGGTACATTGCATGGGATGCAGCTGTATTATCACTTACTTCAGACTAGAACTGGAAGACTAGAACTAACAGGATAACACTTCAAGGATACAGAGTTAGATTGCACATTAGAAAGAACTTCTTGACAGTAGTCATCAGAGCAGGTCACATCATGGAATAGTTTCTTCCATTTCACTAGAGGTTGTTTTTTTTTTTAAGCCTGGATAATTGGGAATGGAAGTATGCAGAGGTTGAACAAGGTGATCTCTTAAGTTCCTTCTAACTCTACAATTCTATGACCAAATCAGCTCCAAGGCCAGGTCTGCTTTGTATACAATGCCCAATCAAAGATACCCATCTACTTATCTACTTGAGTATCTGTAATGTGCTGGAGGAAAGCTTATTTGAACTTCTGGTAGTATTTAACTATGGATGGTTTTTTTTAGCACTGCTACTTTGTTGATTTTGGTTGCAGGTGATTTTCATTACTAACCACATATGGCATTAAAATGCATTTTCAAAAAGCATTCTTAGCATGGTAACCTTTCAGTTGGTTAGGAGCCAACTAGTTAGGCGAGACAAACAATAAACAATAAGAACAAAGTCTTGCCCAATTCTTCCTGTAAAGAGGGGGGGGGACTACTGAGTGAAGGTCTGGAGGCAGCAGTTGCTTCTGTTCATTTCCTCAAACTATTTTTGTTTTGGAGAATGAAAACTTTTAGATGTTGTCATCAAAGCAGCAACTGCTCTAGCTTTTCCCTTCACTGAATTTCTTAACTAAGCAACCCAATAGTGAAAACTATGCTGTGGACCTCATAGTTTCTATTCTTTTAAAGGAGACAACTGGGAGTGGTAACACCACATGTTCTGGACTGCAACCCTCACTCATCACTGACTATATGGGCCAGGGCTGACAGGTGAAGTCCAAAGTATCAGAAGGCACAGGATGCTTTCCTCTAAAAAGGAAGGTGAACGAGTGAAGACTGTTGTTGCTAGTGCTTCCACATTAGATAAACATTTCTGTTTCTTACTGCAGCCACTTGCATGTATATACTATTTCTTTGGGCAAAGCAGATGAAAGAATTGGGATTAGTTGGACTATTCACCGTAAGTAGGTAAAATTCTCTTCTTCATTGGGGTTATGATAGGCAACTTGGCTGGGTCTCCCACTGTTAACATGCTTCATAAGGTGAGAGAGTCCAGGAAGAGAACTCTTTCAGTAACTGCTTTTTTTCAAGCAAAGGCATAGCTTGTGCTCCCAATTTTCCTGTTGTGGGGCCTTGAGGTGTTCCAAGAAGTGAGCAGGACTGAGGAGTATCCTCTTTCCTCTCCTCCTAAAAGTGGTACAGTTCAGGAGGAAAGTATTGAAGAAGATTAAATGCTATGTGGCAGGGGAATCTCTCCTTTTCTGATTGTTACTAGGGTCTCCCAAATAGAATTTGCTATTTACAATTGGATAGTTTTTCCTTACCCTTTTACTGTAGTTGCTTTTCATTCAAAATACAAGCAGAGAAGAAGTAATCCTGTCATAGTGCTGTCATCTTGATCTGAATTAACTTTTGTCCTAAGGCTGTCTGATCTGTAAGCAAATAGTGTATAAAACCCACAGAAGATGATGGACTTTCTGTATCCTGTCTAGCTTAGATTATTTTATTTCTGGATCTTTGTTTGGGCTTTACATTCTTAATAAAATCATGAAGTAGAAAGGAAAATACCAATCCTTTAAAGTGATAAAATATAGTTATGCATAATATGCACCATATACCCTAAATATTTTAGATCTTTATAAGTAAAGGGGTGAATCTTGAAAATTAATCTATTTGTATATATGTAGTATCCCGAAAAGAAACTGCTGTAATATACATAATATATAATCTAAAATATGTCTACTCAGAAGTAAGTGCCTTTCTTTAGTATAAAATTACAACCAGGCTAAACCGAGTTGAATATACAGTAGATGGATTTAATGTTGAATAAACACTGAAAATAAAGACAGGGTGACTTAAATCAAATTTTAGATAGAACTTCATATACTTCCTAAAGTATCAGCAAACCAAATTATATGTTTTACTTATAGTTTCATTCTTTCAACTACATCTATTTGTCATAATTCGAACACCAGTATTAACTTATAAAGCGATAATCAGTATTTTTTTTTTTAAAAAGGGTTGAATTAGGTGTGCTTTTTATTATGTTTTAAACTTTTTGTTTCAAAACAAAGCGCTTGAGCAAGAATCAAACCAGGATAGTTTGTGATTCAGATATAGCAATCTTTCACGACTGGAGAAGCAAAATGCTTCCGGAGGATGAACCACTATGTATAAAATTCTCCAGGAGTTGCATTAGCAAGGTAGAAAGGATGTGAAGTTTTATTTTGTCTCAAACTTCTTTCCCTTTATTTTTTTTTATTTGTTTACAATTCTCATATATATCCTGATGGAAGAAAAACTAAGGTATAATTCTTCCCACTCTAGGTACATTTGGGTTGGATGTGTTTCCTTTTTGCCTTCCCTATCATCCAAGCACTGTGGCAGAGATTAATCTCTGTAGACCAGCACGGCAAAGAGGTTTCCCCCTTAACTGCAGTGAGCAAGTCCTGCTACATTTTGTGACCCCCAACATCTCTCCCAGGTAACCTATGAGGGCTCCCTTCATATGAAATTATAGCAACTTTCACTGTATTATTTTGTGCACTCCCATTCTTACCAGTGTTGCTTTTTACAGATTCATAATGCCTTGATGCCAGCCCAGTCGCACAAAAAGAAAATAGTGAAAAAGTGATGCCTGTAATTTACAGATTACATTTTTTCCAGTCTGAAAAAAATAGCAAAATGTTGAAAACTGTTTTATATTCCTTTAATTCAATGTAATTGAAAAAAAAAGTATTTGTTAAATGCAGAGCTAGCATGCTCATTCAGACTATTTAATACTGACAAATCATTTAAAAGGAATTTATGATCTGCATTTTTAAGTATCTGATTTAAAATTAAAATAATACTGTTGAAAATAGTGTCTGTTTGCAATATATTCATCAGTTTAGTGTTCTGGGTAAATAACCCTGATTTTTTTTTTAACAAACTAGTCCCCAGCATGCCTATTGACCTGGTTTTAATCTGGCCAAATTTTTAGGAGAAGTTGGAGACACCTAAGTAACCTTTACAGTGTAAACTGTATTCCAAAGTAATTTGTTTCATTTACTCCTGCATAAGTTTAGATAGCATCCAATTTTAGGGAAGTTAAAATGGGTGCATAAAACGAACAAATAAAAATAGCAAAGGTTTTCACACCACTTTCATTTTACTACGTTTTTCTGTCATATCAATGCTTATCTACTTTAGTCTTGAGTTTTGAACATTTTCATGCATCAACATGAAACATAAAATTCAGCTTCCCACTGTGTCTATGCAGTCATCCGAATCTTTTTGTAGAAGGCGAAGTGCAGGAAAGTCGTAAAGTGTTGATATTGGCATTACGGATGTGAGATGTGCAATGACGGAATTAAGCTTCATATGTGAAAATCCTTTATTCATTCTGTCGTCTTTGTATGAACTTTGCGCTTCACACACTAGATCTCCAATGTGCATCACTGTACATCGGAAGAAAATCCTTCCACTTGCATCTGTATTATACACGCAGGTTTGTTGACGAGATTGTACACAGTGAAGTGCTTAGTTAAAATTGATCGGCTAGCACACAATCACGCTGTAGGCCACTTTACAAACTACAAACTCAATATCTGCATTCTTTTAGGGATTCATTTATCACATTGGCCATTCATAAATATAGAGGAGCAAAACAAGGAGAAAGGCAAAAAGAGAGTTAAGTACGGATCGCCTTCACCATATTCGGCAGCATGGACAAATAGCAGCCCGCTCAGGTACTAAAAGGCCCCAAAGTGACTTGACAGATCGCGCAAGAGAGGCCCCGTTTCCTTTAACTCCTCTTGCTTCAATAGCGTCCCTTCCCCTCTCATTCACCTCTTTTATCTCCCCCTCGCCGTGGCTTCCTCTTCCATTCAGGACCCATGGGCTTGAAAACGAGCTGCACCTGCTTTAGATGAATTATGGTAAAACTGGAAGTAACTCGCTCTCCCACCCCTCCCTTCCAAGCTCTCAAGTCACATCTCCAGTACAGACACAACCCCTGTGATTAGACGCTGATCTCCCCGTCTGAATGGGACAGAGAAAGAGAGAGAGGAGGGACCCACGGCATAGAGATTGACTCCCCCCCCTTGAGACTTCCATTGAGGAAAACGGAAGAGAAGAAGGAAGAAGCAGGCACCCCCCCTCCCCACTACGATACGAGAGAAGGAAACAGCCAAAGCTTGAGCAGGAGAAAAGTATGACCATGCCCGAACTGTGTTAGAGCTTTCTTTTCTCTCTCTCTCTCTCTCGGCCTCTCTCTCTCCCCCCCTCTCTTCTCCCCCCTCTCTTTGTCTCCGAGGTGTTTAACTTTGGGGGATCTTGGGCATTTCTGCACCGCAAGGGACGAAGCTGGAGGCGGCGGCGGCGGCGGCAAGACAGCAAGAAAGAGGCAGCCACATGCGCCGAGTGGGGGGTGTTAAAAGTTGAGTCTCGATTCCGGGCGCCGTAAGATCAAAACAGGTTGGTGGGATCTCTTAGCAACCCCAGCGGCCTCCCCCCACCCCCAATCCTCTGAAACTTTCATTGTTGGTTTACTTTTGAATCCAGGCAAAGGGACCTTTTGTAGTTCCTTCCTCTTTTCTTTTTCTTTTCCCTCCCCCTTGCTTGAAAAGGACTGTTCTGCTTGAAGTCTCAAGAAATTACCCAGAATATTTGCGCCGGGAAAACCCGTGAAGTTGCTCAACTGGCCGATCTGGTGTTACTTTCCCCCCCAGTCTCCCTCCCCAGGTGTTTTGGAAAACAGGTGTCAGAGGAGGCTGAGATTTCTGCTTTGTTGGTTCCTTCTCTGCCCCCTCTCCTCCCAGCGACCCTTGTCCTTCCTCGCAGTGTCCAAAGGAGAGCGAGGAAAACCCCTTAAGAATGTCGCGGGAGGTTACCGGGGGGCGGGGGGGGGGAGAAGCGGCGGCTTTAACATATGTAGAGAAGCCACTCGGAAGGCGGCAGCTGCCCGCCGCTCCGAGTGTTTGCTTTGGATTTCTGGCTGGCTGTTGTTGTTTTTTTTGCCAAGGAGGCGCGTGAAAGTTCGGGGCACCCGGGACCTGAAGCGGGCGAGAGACAAAGAGAAAGGTTTCTGACGGAGGCAACTTTTCGGCCGGGATTTTGCCAAGCCGGGGGTTGAGGGGTTGCGGAGCCAGCGCCCCCCCTCCCCCCAGGATGGATGGGGCATCGGCCGGCGACGAAAGTGGCACGTTGGAAGGCTTCCTCTTTGTTCGGGGGGTGGGGGCGGCGGCGGAGAGGAGAGAAGGCAGAGATAGGAGGATCTTGCCTGGGGGGGGGGGGAATGAAGGAAGAAGCGGTGAGCGTGTGTGAGAGAGATTGAATGAGTGTGTTTGACTGTTCGGTTTTGTGTGTGTGCGTGCGAATGCGATGAGGGGTGGGGAGAAGATGTTGCAAAACCGCTTTGGGGTTTCTCCAGATCAATCAGTTCGGTAAGTGTGTCTGTGAATTACAATTTATTGTGATTGACAGGACGGGTTGACTCCAAGGTTTTCGCGTTTATGGCCGTCTTGAGTACACACCAGGGTGGGGGAGGGGAGGGAGAGGGAAAGCTTCGGATCGGGACGGCTGATTCCTGCTCTCTCTGCCCCCCCAACTTCCCCCCCTTCACTTCGTGGAGTAACTTTTCTGGTAGTAACTTGGTTCAAATTGCCTAGCAAAAAAACAAAACAGAACCAGCTTTTGAGTTCGTTCTTTTCTTCGGGATTGTAAAATGTTCGGATGGTAGAAAAACATTAAATGGCTAGAAAATGCCTCAGTTGGACTAAATTTTAAATGATTTTATTATAAACAACTTTTTTTTAGTTAATAGATCTGTTTTTTGAAAGGGTAGGTGGAATAAAAGTTACAAAAGAATATTTCCTTTTATTGTGACTTTAAAGGAGGCTTTGTTTTACACATTTATTTATATTGCACAGAATATAACACTGTCAAAGAGGCTCCATCAGTCAGCGTGCCATCAATTTCTTGTTGGCTTTCCTTCTTTTTAATGTCACCTATGACTAGAAATGTTAGTTTAGGCTAAAAGTATCTGGGTAACTACTGGATATGTTATTAGCCCTAATATAGTGTGCTAGTTCTAATTTTTTTCTCAAATGGAAGAAGTGACTTCTATAAATGAACAGAAGTACAAAACGATATAAATATCTATAATGTATGGTGTTGATTAAAATGTAAATAGCAGATGGAGTGGCACTTGAAATATCATTGCTCAGTGCATCAGCTGAGGTTTCTAATTTTAAAAAAATATTGAAAATCAAAATTTCATTATTAAGATGAATCTTAAATGGACAATTTTGCAATTGTTTCAGAATGGATGTTTAGTTCCCTGACTATAGTCCAGTGAACCTCAGCCAGTATCTCCTATTTTCACGTTTCTTTGGGCAACAGAGAAGTTTCAAGCAAACTATTGAATGAATTATAGTTTACATAGATTTGTGAATTGTATTAATCCATCTTTATGATATTCATTTCCCCACAATAGGGGCAAATAGTAGCTCTATTTCCTGCCCATTTTACTAAAATTCTGAGTCGTCATCCCCAGTTCTTCTACACACATGTTTACACGACCCCTATACAAAGGTTTTTTTTCTTTGGTAAGAATTAGTTAATGTTGGCATCTTCCATTTTTAGTATGTACCTGGAACAAACACTTTGTCTTGAATTTCATATTTTGTTTAAAGCTGTTTAAGCACATTCTACTCAAGTTCATAATACATGTTGCATAAATAGGAATAGGCATTATATTCTTGTTAAGTGCAGTATTAAGAGAAATGTGTTGGATACTCTCATGGTAGCTGTAAGCCCTTTATTTATAGATCTCTTTCCAGAGTTCATTGACAACTTCAAATATATGCTCCAGCCAAAAACTGCATTTGTCTCTTGAAGATAAAGTTTATAAGGCAGTCTTCTATTCTGGACAATTCTACTTTTTAGCTCTAGATTAGAACTTTAATATTTTCAGATATTGGGAGTGGGAGCATGGGGATAAGAAATAGAAGTATTGCTTGATATAATAATGTAGAATATTATCCAGATGTACTGTTACAAGAAAGGGACTTGTTCCTCTAATAGGCCATTTTGTATGAAATTTACATAGTGTTTAATATTAACCTTCAGCCAATAGAACTCATCAGTAGTATATCTTAGCTGGTAATAGCAGTGAGGACTCAATTGAGAAAGTTCATACAAAATTAACTTTATTTAATCCTATATACATATAGAAGTAAAATCCTCTGAGTAACTTCTAAATGGTATAAAATATTCCAGTACTGCAGTGAAGCAGTAGTCTTAATTTTTATTGTGTTTTAAAGTAAAACTAAAATCTAAAGGTAAGTAATCCTCAAATAATTTGATTTTAAAATATTTAATCTTTTAAATTCTAAATTAGTAAAAAGAAAATCAGGCAGATTCTATGAAACTGGGCAGAAAACAATCTGGATCAGATATATTATTTATTGTGCAAACCAAATTAGAACAGAAAAGTGATTAAGAAAATTATTTTTTTTCATGTGGGAATAAATGTATTAAAAGTCATTCAATCTATATGTTGAAGATTTCTTAGAAAGTTATTCAAAGTTCAATTGAGTCCTTGAATGAATATTTGGTGTGTATGTCTGTGTATAATTTATATGTAAATCTGAAATGTGCAGAGTATAGGTTTGTAAAAATAATTTCCTAAAAGTACAACAGTTTTAATGTATGTACTGTTTCATATAATTAATTTGTGACCATCTTTGCAGTGCAAATTATAATCAAAATCCTCGGTAATCTATTCATTTATGCATTATATGCCAGACCAAAAAAAAGTTCATTGAGCATTGAGATAGGAAAGAACTTTAGAATATGAAACATATAGTGTAGGGATAATGATGTCTTATCACAGCTCCATTGCACAATATTGTAAGAAGACTAGGAAATTGACAATGAATTCCACTCTTCTCAGACTGATAACTTTTAGACTATAAAGGTGCTGAGCACCCTGTTATCCTAATGCCACACATTTTAAAATTATAATAAAAAAACCTACATTTAAGATTAAGAGAAAATAGTTTAGATGAGTAGTTTAGGTCTAAGCATAACCATTTAGATTTAATAATTAACATTTCCATTTATTGTTCCTTTATTAGAGGAGATTAAAATCAAGAACAGAGAAGAATTTTGGTGTGCTCCTAACTCAGATTTCCCGTATAAGAAAGAAGGATTTCTTAAGATGAAAAAAAAAATCTATAAAGCAAAGAGCAAATAAAATAAGCACTTGAGGCGCTTTCTCTTTTTCGTTTCTAATAACCAAGCCGGGAACTATGTGCAGTCAGTTGTGAAGTTTTTGCCCAAAGAAGCCTAGGAGCATTTCTTTTCTCGTGGCACAGGGGATGCTTTTGAATCTGATAATGTTTCTGTGTGTCTTGCTGTGGGCTTGGAATAGGGGAGGATGGGGGGGAGATAAGCTGAAAATATATTTCTGTTATATGTGGAGAAGAAGACTGGAAAAAGAAAAGATTCTGTTGCATTTTACTTTTAAGAGGAATTATGGTCCAATCCTATGCATACTTACTCAGAAATTAATCTCATTATGTTTAATGGAGCTTACTTCCAGGCAAGTGTGTATACGGTAGTTTTAATCAAATCTTTGTTTATATTTCAGAAGTAGGGTAGTGGAAATTTTTTAACCTATATGTTACAGAAGACTGAATGGAAAGGGGCACACATAGATTACCCATG
Source organism: Thamnophis sirtalis (assembly GCF_051295495.1). Classification (NCBI taxonomy): domain Eukaryota; kingdom Metazoa; phylum Chordata; class Lepidosauria; order Squamata; family Natricidae; genus Thamnophis; species Thamnophis sirtalis. The sequence goes on from NW_028261387.1 coordinate 49,487,208, forward strand.
TATGCTATTTATTTATTATCCTATGAGTCTCTTTAGAAAGAATGGAATTGTGTACATTTTACCTGTTCTCTACCACAGCAGGCAAGTTTTTTTCCCCCTCAAAAAGTTGAAGTGGAGAGAAAAGGGGGAGGGGGGGGAGAGGAAGGAATTTCCTTCTTCAAATCTTCCTTCCCTGCTAGCACGTGTGCTTCTTACTAAGGAAGGCATTTTCTCTCCCTGAGATTGCACATCTGCGCTTTAAAAGGGCAACTTAATATTACAAAGATACTTGATTTTGAAATTCTGCAAGACATTGGTTTGTAGGCTCTTAATAATCAAACTTTCAGGTTGAAATAGGCTACTTTTATTAAGTCCTTATGGAGAAGGTCCTTTTGACTGCAAAATTGCATTGTTGCATCTGAGATATCTTAAATTGGGTAGCAAACATTTTTAGCACTATTTATCGGCAACTTCGGATTCCAGTGTTGCCCATTTTGATTTAATTATTTTCCATTCAGCATTGTTGTACTCTTGGATAGAACAGGATGCCACCTTTCAAACTTGGCTACTTCACTTGCCTCCAGGGCTGAGTGATTTCCTCCTTATTCTGTGAGTAATTGCTGCACGGCAGGTTAAAGCACACCTCCCAAATGCTTGATAGGAAGGAGTGATGATTTAAAGTTAAGTGAGAACTAAAAATCTTTCTTCTGGGAAATGTGAGTAATATGTAAGTGTATTCTAAAATAAACTTATTTTAAAAGTTTATTTTAAATTTTATTGAAATTTGCTAATTTCACGTTTCATGGCTATGCTTCATATTTGCCATCTTCTCTTAGCCATACTTTTTGATTTGTCTTGGTTATATTTTCTGATTCTTGGTCCTTAGAAGTTATGTCCTTTATTAGCTTATAAACAGTCTTCTATAGCAGTCAAAAGCTTTTGAAATGTTTGTTTTCTTTTTAAATTACGAATGCTGTTTCTTATTTGACTTTGTTTTTTCCATGGAACAGTTTTAGTCCTGGGGTATATAGTTTGCACGTAAAATTTAAAATAGTGTATCTTTTTTTAAAAAAAAATCTTATGTACAAAGAATTTTCAAGAAATTTAATCAAGAATGTAGTAGAGACATACTGAGCTGATTTTTTTCTAACAAATTCTTAAAATGTATTATGTATGAATGTAACTATTATTATTGAATTTCCATCTACTTAAAGTATCTTTTCTTAAAATTGGGATATCCATGGAACAATTTAACTACCCAAATTAAGGAAGAAAACATTTAAAAGTGTAATTGGGCATTTGAAAATTTATTTGTGCGGGGTGAACTAAAGTTCATAGAGCTGTGATTCATAGCACAAACCTGATTTCTCATTTTGCTTATTCTATGTGGAAGAATTATTATTGAAGATAAAATGCAAGTACATCAGATCAGTGGGATTGTTGAATTGAGCTCTGAGCACTAATACCAGATTTTTTAAATTTTTCTATTCCATAACATGTTGTGCCTTTACAGTATTATCAGTATTTATCACCAAATAGTTTGCACTTGTTTCATAACCTTTGTGTCTTTGGAAGGAGAGAGGATCAAATCCTTTTATTCCCATTTTCTTTGAGTCTCCTTGTTATCCCTTAGTGAGAAAACTTGCAGTAAATAAATGGAAAAAATATCAGAATTTCTGCTTTCCTTTTGGAATTGTTACAAATCTTCTAGCTGTATTTTAACTATGTTAAAACTTAGATTCATTTAAGAACTATAGGCATTTACAGAAACATAAACTTCTAAGGATTTGAGCAAAAAGAGAAAAGCCACTTTCATTTGATGTATTTGGTAAGCTTTTTATTCTAACTTACTGACGTGACTGTACATCTAATATCACACAGTTAGGACTGGGAGCTAGCAGCAAACAGGAAGAATTTGTTCCAAAGTGATTTAGTAAGAAATACATGAAATACATAAGTAGTAAGCAAGAATCTTACAAATTATGAAGAAAGGGAACTGTAGAGTGCACTGTTTACATATTGATTAGGTCTGCATACCCAAAGACTCAAATGTTATTTTTCAAGTGTGCAGATTGCAGTATCTCAGATATAGCAGCCTGGTAAAAATTTAAAAGAAACTTGCTACTTACCTGCATAAAAAGATGGAACTGAAGTGCAGCTGTATAGGGGAATGCATGTAGCATTATACATTACAAAGATAAAATGACCCATGTGCATATGCAGTGTTACAGAGCATGTGTATAGTGTGTTCCTTGAGGGCAGGATAGGAGCTAACATGTTTCTGGATTTATCTGGCGGTATTTGATCCTTTCAAACGGAAACTGTTTGTGTAATGACTCACACATGCAAGAGTGAACAAAGCAGTTTTAGGGAATTTATCCATCTGTGCAGATGGAGGTAGGTACTGCCTGTACCCTTTTAAAAGTCCAGAATGAGCACCCAGGAGCTTTGGACCCTGCTTCAATCCCCCATGGCCCCATTCAAAAAAAGTTTTAAAAAAGCAAAGGCAGAAAAAGAAGAGTGTGACTGAATTACTTCCATATTTCCAGGCAGCACTGGAATAATAAAGAGTTGATTTTCACAAGCATTGTTGAAGGAGATTTGGCATGCACGATGACTCTGTTTTTAGCTTAGGTTGAAATTTGAATTTGGCTAAGTAGTAATATAAATACTTCATTACATGCCAAAGTGCAACTTTATTGGATGGTACAAACTATTTTTGAGGCTGATAAGAAAGCTAATTTTGTTGAAGAATTAAGTCCAAATATGAATCTATAATCTGATCCCATGAGCACATTTTATGTTGTATTCCTTAAGGAATTATGGGATTTTTTAAAAATAAAATTGAAAATAGCAGACTGTATGTACCTTTTAACATTGTAAGTTTTTCTACATACTTTTTAAAAATATCTGTTTTAAAAGCTCAGACCATCTTAAAAGTAATGATTCCCTAATAGCGACTAAATTCCAGGTATATTTACGGTAATTCAAACATTTATTTATTTTGCGAACCGTAATCTGTGTTCCTAGTCCTACATTAAAGGAATTGTCTAGTTTCATTAAAAGAAAAAGGTAATCCCAGTTTATGGTCAGAATGGCAAGGAAGTCCCTGAGGATGGAAGAGATCTTTTAGAAGAATTTTTGTAAAATGTGGAATTCCCTGAATACAGTAAAGGAAGCTTGAAGTTGTTGAGGTGTGTGAAGGAAAAGTATGTCTCTGATTCTAATAAAGAAATAACTAAAAAGGGGAAATGAAAAATAGTAGTGTAGATTTTTTAGTTCTACAAAATGAAATTATAGAATTTCAGTTGTTGGCATAGCATAGGAATAGCTAGGTTTTTTAAAATTAGGAAATATGCCTTTAGGGATGTGATGAAAGGAAGGCTTCTGTATCTTTACAAACAGTTGATATTTAGCATCCCTTCCAATATAGTATCAAGGTAGGTAAATATTGTATTTATTGCAAAACTGCTTGAAATGTCAAGACATATCTACCAGATTCTGGTATAATATATACTTAAAACTAAAAAAAAATGTCTCTGAGTATATTCTGAATTTAGGATTTATTGCAGTACCAAAAGCAAACTGAACACTTAGTCATTTTATGGAAGTCCACTCTTGGTGACCTCAAACCATTTTAAATTTCACATGCTATTATAGATGAAAAATGGCCTTTGGGGGCTAAATAGAGTTAGAAGCCTGATTTGTGGCAGATAAGCTAGAGTTCTAAGTCTTCTTCTAGTAGTCTAAACTTGTTTCAAGTATATCTATTCCTAAGGTTGAATGCCTCTTATGTACTTGTTCCAATATTGTTGATTGCAAGTTCTTAAAAGTTGGCCTGAATGTATCTGAGAGTGCTGAATTGGCGCTGCTTTGTAACATCTACACAAATCTCTTTGTGCAGCTCAGTTGTATCAAACTGATTTAAGATATGAAACACTGTGTTTTACATGAAAAAAGGTTGACTGCATTTGGGAAGCTGTTTAGGTCCTTATTTGTAAGATATAGATTGGAAAATGATGATGCTAAATATCAAGTAAGTGAAACTTAATATTTAGCAGTTATTTGTAGCATTTATTCTGCAATCTGACCAGGACATCAATCCCTTAACAACCTTAATCGATTGGATTTAAGAAATAATCTTATTTCAACTCAGGGTGAAGTTGCTTGTCCTTTGACTAGTCAGGGCAATAGAAATAGTATCATTAAGAAATATCCAACGATTGGTTCTAATTCCAGCATTGTCTCTAGGGTGGTACAATATTTGACACAAATTGCTTCTAATTAAAATAGGAGGGAAACTTAATTTAAGTAGCCACAAAAATATAGTTTTTGGAACTAATTTCAGTACAGCAAAAATTACTTGAAAGAGCACTGAGATCCAATATGGCTTTCGCGGCTTACTCTGATCTTAGAACTTTGGTAGTTCTTCAGGTTTTTTTTTTCATTTTTAGTCCTTTCCTCATTCTGTATCATGTGCTGATAGAGGACTCAATTTATATAGAGATCTGGTATTGCTCCCCTACCATCTTGTTACAATTACTGGAAGTGTCCAAATCTACCACCACATCACTGCTGTTTTAAAGAGTATTTTCCTTTGTATCTTGTAATTGCTGCACATTTGTTTGTCAAGGTTCCTTACGTTTCTCAATAGTGGTCCTTGGCAGCCAGTGGAAGACAAATTGTTGCCAGTACCAAATATTTACAGCAATAATAAATATTTAATTGTGCAAGTCCCTTTCTCCTCCCCAAAGTCAGCTCTATTGGCTTAAGACTCTGGCTACAGGATCTGGCAGGTTGGGTCTGTTCAGTAATGAACAGTGCCCTGGTTTTCCTCTCTGCCTTTGTTTATTACAAGGGTGGATATATTAATCAGAAGGGGTATGGCAGTTCATAATGCCAAGATATTTTCTTAGCGAGCCGAACTTAACAGACTCTTTCCTCTTCCCTCAAGAAAAAAAAATCTGGCTGACTACTTCAGTAAATAGAAGGCAAAAGTTGGCACTGCATGATGGAGAACTATGAGGAAAAATAACAAAAATATGTAGTCACTTGAAAGCAAAGCAAAACACCTAGAAAAAAGTTTTCTGCAAAATGTATCTAAAGTGGTAGATTTAGATCATATCTGTACTTTAGTTAGACCAAGTGACATAGTGACTGGTAAAAAGTCTGTTTGAACCTTGTAATGTTCCGTTTTATAATAGGATTTTTAAGAAGCCAGAGGAGCCAGGACTCTTCTTTTCAAAGTTCTGATTTTAAGATTCTTTAATAAATTACATCCATGACTTTCTTTTCACTTATTTTTATTTCCTATGTTACATAATATTATTTTTAATGGACAAAAGCTTCTTTTTTTGCAGCAAACTGAAACTGCAAGATTTCACTCAGTGAAATAGCTTTCTTACCTACCTACATTGTTTATTTTGATAAAATTATGCTTTGGTAATAAAATATGTATTTGCTTTGAAAGTACCCCACATAACTTCATGTCATGTAAATCCTCCAAGTTATCCTTGGCAGAATGAATAATTTCTGTCTCTCCCAAACTCTCAATTAAAAATGAAAAAAACAACAACTTCTGTTTGCCTTCTTTATTTTAAATGGATCCATATCCCCTTCTATTTATTTTGCATATGTGGAATAACTTGATTGTTTTATGTTATAAATGCTTAAGTTTATTTTCATTGATCTTACCCCTTTTTAATATGGTATTTTTTTCATTTTACTGATATCCTCTGTAGGGCAGATTATTTCACCAAAATATGAATGTAGAATTGAGATGGATGCTACATTCATCCATTATGATAGGTGAAAGTTTTGTTTTCACTGCTGTTCTCTGGACAACTCACAGTCAGGCAGAAGAGCAAAATAATCATGGCTTGTTTAGCTTTTTCATCATTCCATAGACTGTCAATTCCCAGTCTGTTTTCCATCTATGTCTTTTCCCAATATCATTAGATATCCCAAACGTCCTAATAATAATGGAGGAGTTTCCCTCTATGCTTTCTCGAGAGAAAGATTTATTTGTGGGCAAGTATATTTTGCTTGTGTATTTATTGCGATACTTTATGAATGCAGGTTTTTTTAATGTATATGAATCTGGGCTCTTGAATTTTTATAGACTTTCTTTTTGCAAAACATGTGTTTGTGCCATTTAAAAACAACATTGGACGATTTTTGTTACTTTTGTTTTTGTGCAGTGTATGTTTTTTTTGGGTGGAGTGTTGGTATGAATTTTTTTTTCCTGGGAAATGTAATGTTTACATCTTGTTTGTTTGTGTTGTTCCTTTTCTTTTTTCTGTTTGTGTGAGTTTGGTGGCACAGTTATGCATTTTTATGTAATGTATGTATTTTGCCCATGTGTATTTTTCTGAGCTTTGCAAGTTTTCCTTCTGTGACATGGATATTTTTTGTAGTTTGGGGAAGCAGAAACATGATTTGCATTTAGTGATCAGTTCTTCCCTTCTGCTTTCAATTTAGAGAAAACCTAGATAGTTTTTCTATCAATTGTTATCAGAGAGGAGTTGGAAAGAAAATGCAAGAAAGTAAAATTTAACATGAGAAATAGTACCTTTTAAATCTGCTCCTGGCTTGCACTTTTGGACTGAGGGAGAACTGACTCATTTAAAAATAAGCCAAGAGTAACATAGTATTCAGAGTTTCATGTGTGAAAAACTAAACTAAGGTTTTAGGATTTAATCTAGATTATGATTTTTTCCCAAATTAAATTCTGATTTGTCACCTTAGATAGATTCAGATATTAAAATGAGTATTTGTGGAATAACATCATGTTATTGAACATGTTATATGAACATGTTAAAGAAATACTCAAAGTTACCCAAAGAATTTATCTCAGAGTGTCACTGGTAAATTCTGTTCAATATCAGGCCCAGTTTCAATTGATGTAGAATTCTTTTGAAACAATTCCAATTCTGTTACTTTGCTATGCAAAATATATACATCCCTTTGAAAGGAAAATTACTTTAGCATTCCATCACTTCATTTCATATCTAGAAAAGGGGATGATTATTTTGCTTGTTCTCAACTTTGACTTACTGTTGGATGTTCATAGATACTGTAAAATCTTAAAAGTAACCATAGTGTAGGAATTAGTATCCTTCTATCATTAGCCCAGGATATGTCATCAAATAACATTTCCTGGGCTATATTCTGTGAATATTTGCAGTAAAAAGCTCATTCTGATGGACAAGAGGACTCGATGTCTGGTAAGTTTTTTAAATAGTTTTTGAAATAAAAACTCAGTGGCAGAATGCCTTCAACAATGTTATAAATAATCTGATTTTATTTCTGGAAGGAATAATGAATAGTGATATAAATTCAAATTTTGCAGTAATACTGCCCTGTATGGTAAATGATTGTGCACCTTGCTGATATTACAAGCATTATTAATGGTCAGCCAGCCACTATTTATATCTAAATCAGAGCTAGTGTAAAGTCATCCTATATCATTTAATTTTGGGTTTTTAGCGATACTTGTTTATCTTGTAGTCTTTTCTCCTTTATCATGTTTATAGAAAAAGTAAACAGAGATTTCCATCATTTTCCTACTCCTTTTTTTCAAGCTTGACATTTCCTTGGTATCCTTGGCAGTGACATGATGTTAAAGGCATTGGTTGTACAGTTTCTTTGGAAATTGCAGAGAACCTTTATACAGGTAGTCCTCGGCTTACGACCACAATTTAGATAAAAAATTCCATTGCAAAGCAAGGTGGTTAGGTGAGTCATGCCAATTATATACTCTTTTTGCCATAGCTGTTAAGTGTATCTCTGTAGTTGTTAACTGAATCAGCTGTGGTTCCTAAGCGAATCTGGCTCTTCTCATTGACCTTGCTTGTCAAAAGCTGGCTGGGAAGGTTGTAAATGGCGATCACATGACCTTGAGACATGGCAACCATGGTAAATGCATGCCAGTTGGCAAGTGTCCAAATTTTGATCACATGACCATTGGGATGCAGCAACTGGTGTATGTGTGAGGACTGATTGTAAGCCACTTTTTAATGCCATTGTAACTTTGGTCACTAAATGAGTGATTGTAAATTGAAGATTACACGTATATCTGGTGTACTATACAACCTCTTTTGGAGCAACTTTCCAAATGAAGTACTTCTACTATTGCTTTCTGAGGACAAGAATTAGTCGAGATGTTCTAGATTCTCTATTATTTTAATCTGCATCTAACAGGGAACAATTAGATTGCACACGCTCAGGGGGAGCTTTCCCAGTGGAAAACAGGAAGCTTATTTATATCAGTTTTGAAAGATTACGAAGCAGAAATAAAATACAACTGATGAAAGTCTTTTCAACATGGTTACATTACATTAGGATAAACCGGTAAATTCTAAGTCCCTTGTACATGCTTTCTTTCACTGAAAATTGCAAAATGTAATATTCAGAATGAAAAGCTGTTTTATTATCTATACATATGTAAGGATGCCTGAATACAGAGATGCATATGTTTTGATAGTACGATATCACCAAGATTGCATCTAACCCCTATGTGTTAAAGAAATGGGGGCGGGGCGGGAAGGATGCCATGGTTATTCTCCCTATTTTAATTCTCATTTGTAGTTTGTGTATGTCTGTGACATTCTGTGAACAACATTCTTCTTGCCAATGTGTTATCAGAAATAAAGGCTTTTGCCCTTATCAGGAGAAGTTTTTAGGCCTTTCTGTCATGTTTTTACAAAGTCTAAGAAGAACTTTTTGTTTTTTACCACCACACTGATTCTAGTTTTGATGGAGTAACTGTATCCATGGGAGTTGTAGAGCTATTCCTGGGTGGGGTGATGTGGGGAAACATATCTGTGAAAACTTTGAGAGATTTTGTCCACAAAAGAAATCAGAGGGGAGAAGACAGAGAGGGAGGGAGAGAGAGGGGGGGGGGTAGGTAAATTGGTGATATATTGGGGTTTCCTTGCAGTATTTTGTTACTACATTTAATCAATAATTATTCAGTACTGGTTCTGGCTTTTCTAATGTCATGCTAAGATGATGATTTTGTATTTATGATACTTTAAAAGCCTCAACAAACAATTATGCGTGTGCATATGTTTTGGGCAAAAGCCTGGTTTTTAGTTAGAGCAACAATAAAGATCTTGAGTTCCATAGTTCATAGGGTTATGAAGTAAAAATTCTTCCTAGGATTGTAATATTTCAAACTGTAGTTAGCTAAATTATATATATATATATATGAATATTCTTTTTTGGTTCCTCTGTTTAGTCTAGATAAAACTATTTTCCCTGATGTGCTGGACTTTTGTCTCTATGCAGGCAGTATATTATCCCATTACTTATCATTCTATAACTCTTTGTTTTCACTGACTATAAATTGTTGTAATGTGATTTTTTTCCTGACTCTGCTTTACAGTGCATTCAGTATACCAGTTTTTAAAGAGATTGAATTAGTATTATACTGCACATGAATCTGTGAGGTAACACACTAATGCGATCAGTTTGTCTCATAGAAATTTTTGTGGTGTTATTTTTTGTGTGATTAGGAAAATTGTCTTTCAATCCCCCCCCCCAAAAAAAATATCTTGTGAATTCAGAGCTGCAGGCATCCCCTCTACAATTTCAGTATCACATTTGATACTGGTTCTTTGGTCCTATTGTTCAGGAACTGGCATTTCTTAAGTACTTGTTTGATTTTGATGTTTGGATCCGGATTGGAATAGTTCTCGTCTCTCTTCTACTGCTTTTCTATTAGCTTTATAGGCAGTTAATTTATCTATTCTTAAACATTGATATTTTACAGCAGTCTGCTGCTTTAATATTTGTATCGCATTTTACTGTGAAGAACAGCATATGAATACTCAAGAAGAGGCCCTAGCTCTATTTCTGAACACAACTCTCTGCATTCTTGATTTTTGACTCTGGTGGCTGGAGGTTCTAAAGTTGTAACTCAGAAAAATCTAGCAGGAAAGATCTCCAATAATGGCTTTGCTATAAATTGTCTTGTCTAGATGAATTTGAATCACATTTTTTGAAGTACTGATTAAAAATAAAAAAGTTGGGAATGACCTTTATTAACCATGGGAGTATTAAATAATGAGAATTATGCTTACATGTTTCCTTACTCCTGTATTATTATATGATAGGAAAAAGCAGGATTGTTAAACCACAGCTTCTTGTTATATTCAAAGTAGGAACTGCAGTTTGATTTCTGATTACATGTAGAGGCAGAAATCAGAAAGATCTGGTTTCACAGTACAGATATAATGGGAAATTAAGGTTTAATAAAATCTTGCAGTTAGTAATCCTGGTACATAAGAGATGAAAGGGAATGAATAGAAAATAATAATGATTTGATTCAGAAATGTACAATGATATTTTCCACTATTAAATCCTAACAATATATTTTGTCTAAAATATGTTCAAAGTTTTAGTATATTTTTACTGTATTTTCAATTTAATAGATAGGTCTACTGTATGCAAGGTGAGCTTTAATGGGATTTTTTTTTAGTAGAGATGGAATGCTGAATTGTTCTTGTCCCACTTAGCCACTCCCATTTTGTCAACTCTGGAGATGTATGCGCATTTTGTATGATTCAGTGTTATATAAAACAATTTAAACTTCAAAAGTACCCACCTATTATTATTTCTCTTCACTCAAATGTTGGATAATGCATTGATACGTATAGAGCTACTCATTACAAAAATCCAGCTGTCCAGTAGTCTATGCTATTAACTTTACAGTTCCTTACTGTCATCCGATATCACCATTGCTTTATTCTCCACATGAAATGGGTTGTATCAGAGTGAAAATGAAGTTAAGCGCTTTTTAACTTGATATAGTGTTCACTGAGAGAGAATCTGTTGCCATTATGTGCTTGGTATGGTTAAGTTGCAACATTTTTTAAAAAATTACTAATATGCTAATTTGAAAATGAAAGTCCACATTGATGCTTGTAAAACTTGCCAGTAGAGAAGAGATTCCTATATGATTCATAGGCATAGAAGGGAACAACAATCTCATTTTTCCAGTGTGTATTGTGCTGGATTGTGAATTTCCTCTCAGTTCTCAATGGAACTGAAGGCCCCGTCATTAAAGCTGCCAATGTAACTGATATTTAACTTGCTGCCATGTGGCATTCTTATTGCAGGTTAGAAATTAAATGGATAGGGAGATTCATTTTGTGTTATAGAAATGGAGGTGTGGCCCAAGATATGTGAGAAACTGTTTTTTACTCATTGATGCTTACTTCCCTGTGGTTATGTATGTTTTAAATCCTTCAGAATTATGAGTCTAATTTGTTTATTCTATAAAATTGTGGTAAAAATCTTCAGAAAAAGCAAGAATACTTAGAACTGGGCTGCGCTATGTGATATATGTGTTGTGTTTTGGAGTTCTTGAGAACAACTTTGTAAGTGCCTGTATAAGAAAACAATGCATAGGGATAGCTGGGAAGTGCCTGTTTAATTATTGCCTTTGTTTTTCTTAATGATTGTCTCCATTTGTTTTTCAGTCTTAATACACTCGGAAAGAGAATTTTCAGCTTTTCAAAGCAATATGGAAATGCTTTCAGCAGAAACTGCTGTAGCTGTTTTTGCTGCCTCTGTATTTCATAGTAGTTTAAACTCTGGCACAATTGGATTTGCAGAACTACAACTATTTTTAAATGAAAAAAAATAGTTTTAGTTACACCTAACATATGTATACATGTAATATTTCATGATATAAACTGTTTAGCTTTTGCTTAATAGCTTGTGGTGGAACTAATAAACTAATTTACCATGTTGTTTCTTGCATGACTGAAGTCGCTGATTCAGTTTCTTTTAAAGCTGAGGAGAAAATAGATAATGTGACCAGAGTCCCACTAATACAGTGTTGGTGTTTTGCATTGTATGGACCACAGAAGCTGTCATTTAAAACACTGTGGCTTATTAGAATGAGTGAACTGCCATCATCTATGGACTGCATCTTCTGCACCAGAATGTTTCACGTGAAAAATAGGATCAGACTGAAATTATAAACTATATCCTGCAAAAACAGTTTAAAGGTTTTTCTTTCAGGACAAACAATAAATGATATATACCCAGGGTTGTGGTTGCTTGACTTTATGCAATTTCAATTGGCTTGATTAATACTTAGTCCTGTAACTACATTACAGCAAAATCATGGCACACTTCATAAGATGTGGTTTTTGACTCAGTGTTCCTTCCTTGAATGCTAGGTTCAGCACAGAAATTTGACCTTCATTAAATCAGACCTTTTACCTGTGGAGATCTGTAACTTAAAGTCAGGAAAACAAACTCTAAATTGACATTAAAGCAGAGTTCTGTGGTTCTGTTGTCTTACACATTTGTACCCATCTGTTTTTTTTTAGTTTTCTATTATTTTGTGACATTAATGTTGCTAATCAAGAAGAAAATCTTTTTTTCCATGTATGGAACAACTCTCCCTCTCTTTCTCCATGTACCATCTATCTCATATTAGAAGATGACCTTGGCATTTGGATACGAGTGCAAAGGAGAAGACACTTGTCCAGATACCATGGCACCAGATAAAGCTGTGCATTGCTTTAAAACTATAATATCAGTTTGATTTTGAAATAATTCATTGAAAACCATATTCATGACTGTTAATCAAGACATGTAAAAATAATCATAAAATCCTTTGGGGTCTAATTTAAATTTACAGTTCTATTCTTAAGCTAGCCCATGTAAAATGCATTGCAATAATCTAAAGTTATGGAAATGTGGACAAGGGCCAAATTATATTTATTCAGATAAGAGCACATATATATTATCAGTTTAAAGAGAAAACACACTTCTGTAACTGGATCCAAAGAGAAAGCCAAACAAGAATTTTTAGAGGCAAATTCTTTCATACTAGATTGTATATAATTCATTTGATAGCCACTATTTGTATATCATCTTATTTGAAGTGATTATTTTGTTTATTGGTTTGCATGCAACCAGTTGTTAGATAGAAACTGCAAAATAATAGATTCGGATAGGTGTCTTTAGGTTATCAGATCCGTGTTTAAATGGAGGACAACAGAGATAGGCAAGTTAAGAGTTGAGTCTTACCTATATTTAGTGATATCTCAATCCATATCTCAGATGATCTCTTCCTATGGTTTTATATAAAACGTAAACATTACAGAAGATAAAAGATGCTTTCTAAAACCCATTGTTTAGCTACATAGAAGCATAGCAAAATTCTTCTTTTATCATGTTGTTAAACCAATCATCCAAGTGCTACAGTGATTATGTTTCTGTGATACCATCAAGTTGTAACCTAGATGAACTGCCCAGAAACATACTAAGGTTGATGGTGTTGAAAGTCTTATCAGAAGTGCAGAGTCTTGTTCATTCCATTCAAATAATCTTGCCAGTTGATCAGTCCAGTTCAGTTTTAAAACCTGATTAAAATGAGGCTAGAAAAGCAATCTCATCCAAGATTGTATGTAGTTCCCTGGTGACTTTTTTCCCCAAGCACCTTGCCCATTCATTAGCCCATATATGAGCTCTTGAATGTAAAAGGATTATGCTGGATCAGACTAGAATCTTGTCAGATCCATTGTTGTTGATATACATAACTTCTGATACTGGAAGGAATACTGTATAACCACGTGACTGGTAGGTAAGGATTGTATTATTCCCCTTGAATTTATATAATCCAGTCTGAAACCATCCTTATTTATATATATTTGATACATATCAGCTAATCTTTTTGTAGAAATAATTCCTCTGATCAGTAGTAGGAATCTGTAGATACAAGAATGTGAGAATAGAATTTAATCTACTTCTTGCAATAGACTGAGTTTTTCTAGTTAGAATAGTGTTTCTTGGTTTATTATGGAGTTATATAAAGAGGGACATAGATTGGGTAGATTTTTAACATTTGAAGAGTTCAGCAATTTATTGCTGAATTATAAGTTTGTATATTTTGACAGTTTATCAGTAAAGGGTGAAAGTTGAATAATTTTAGGAGCAATTCTCTGAGACTTATTTCATTTCCACAACACAAGGAAGAATTGGGGAAACTCATTTGTAACTACAAGTAGTAGTTAAATTCTATGATCCTTACTTTCATAATACTTATCATTAGATTTATACTCCATCTGTCTGTTTATGTAAGCATTATGTAAGGCTTAGAATAATTAAAACATCTTATTAGAATTTAAGATACAATACCTGGATTTCTCACTTCAAAAAATTATAAATCTAAAAAATAACCATCAATAAAATACATCCTTAGGGTTAGACACTGGAAGCCCAATTTAAGGGCTATTAAAACTTAAAGCAACATTAAAGATTGAATCTTATCCCCTGAAGAAACTATGGCTATAGTAGTAGGATTCATAATCACTGGATGCATCTGCAACCTTGTTATTTCAACTGCCTGGTTTGATTCGTTGTTACTTCTTCTCCCATCTGATATTTGAGGGTGTTGGACAACAGCCACTCTGTAGGGATTGGGCCCTTATTCGGTTTAGAAAATGTTACAAAGAATACACTGTTCTATTAATATGTCTCCCCTTTCCTCATCTGAAAATAATTCCAGATTGTTTTGGTGGTTCAGGACTGGCAGTGTTTTGGTACGAGTATTTTTCCAGGCACTCATCTAATTGTAACCCTAAATATATGGTATAAAATTATATTTTATATACAAAATTGTACTATATATTAAATGTGGGGAAATTGGTTATGACTTGGTACTGTGCTAAACAAAGACAGCCGAAATCTCTTTGTCTGTGAGTGATTAAGCCATTAGCTAATATCTGAGATGATGACTTAAAAATAAATGAATACACTTGACTGTCTCTCTAAATGGTGGAGCAGTATGTTTTAATTTGCCAATGAACTCTTTCACTCAATGTGACCATATGTGAAAACTTAGGACGGGAAAAACAGTTGCTGGCTCTGAACTGAATATCCCATGGAGTAATTTATCCAAGTGCTGGCAGCATCTTGTAGAAGCTATGAGTAAAGGAAGTTAGATAAAATATGTATAAACTGACTGCCTTTGTCATCTTTCACTATTGAATTAAGGCTATTTTAGATGAATGTTCCTGTTTGATTAGCTGAGAAGTTGTTTAGAATGTTTGTCTCTCTTTACAAATGTAAACATATATATTAAGATGGGAAGCAAGGCAACCTCCTGTACTTGGTTTCTAGGGGTTTTTCCATTCAGCTAGAATTTCCTGAGTATTACAGGGTACTTCTTTAAGTTTACAAGGTTTCCGTGGTAGGTTTCAACAGCAGGAAGCACTAGAAACATAATATGTGTAAGGGGTTTTATTTCATTGATTTTCTACCCTTCATAAATTAATTTTACTGTGATATATTCTCTTTTCTGATTAATTAGGTTGTGAAGAGAAATTATCTCTATTCAATGGTAAAACTCTGGTCCAAGCTGAAAGCTTGTACAGTGCATGAGGACATAATGTCAGGAGAAATATTATTTTAAAAATAATTCTCTTTATAAAAGCTTCTTAAAAGAAACTGTTTTCCTTTTCTGATGCCACCATCTCCCCATCCCCCCCTAATTAAACGGTTTGAATTTGCACGTTAACCGCTTGGCGTTTCCTTCGTGTCTCAGATGATTAGAAAGGGATATTCATTTATGCCTTTTAAACGCCACCCCGATTAAAATCAGAGAGATTTTTTTTCCTTCATCAAAATCTAACATCCTTGAAAAATTAATTTGATGCCTCTTGTTATCAATTAATTGAATCTCGTTGGGAAGGAAGCTTGTTCAGCGGGTGGTTAGAGCTGGTCCTTCTGTTCTTAGCTGTTTTTTTTTTACATACTCTTTTTTTTCTCTTTTCTACCACTTCTTCCAAACAGTGTGGCATTGTACGACTTCATTATTATTTTTCTCTTCTTATACAATGAAGGAATAAAATTTGGGTCTCTACCATCTCCCTCCCTTTTCTGGAGTTTCTTCATATAAAAGGAAAATATTTCCTCTATATCCAAAGGAAAAAAAAAACATTAATTTTTAGCACTTTCTTGCTACTAAAGGTGGGTCTTCATTTGCTTTCAAAAGGTGAAATTAGCTATTTCATTTGAATCTCTATTCATTTAAAAATGTACTGTACCTTCTTTTAAACTTATGCCTTTTCTTTACCAAAGTAGTTTTTAAAACATGGATTCTTCTCACAATATGAATAGATTTTCAGCTTGAAGTGTAAATAACTCTTTGTTCCATTTTCATTTTCTTAGACAAAAAGCTTAAATACAAAACGCAAGTTTGTATTTAAGCTTTTTATCTAAGTTTTAGGCAATTTTAAAATATTTTTTAAAAATAATATATAGTACGTCTAAAGTTTTGACCTCTCTTCCCATATTAAAGCAAAAGCATAGTTTAGCTATTTATCCAAATGTATAGCACTGTGCTTAATAATATGTAATCTAGAGTAGGAAGTTTTATTTATTTATATTCCACCTTTATCATTATTTTAAATAACTCAAAGTGATGAGAATAAGAGTATTTCCTATTTTCAAAGGAGGAGGGAGTATCTAGATAGACTTCACGGGCAACAGTATCCACGTACTTAGGAAATTGGCACAAACTATTTTGAAATAGCTTTTCTTAATGGCAAGTTGCATATTATTTCATCCAACCCCATACTTTATAGATTAAATTCCATGCATGTGTATTTGAATGGACATATTTTTTTATTAAGTGCAGTCAAGTTAACATGAAGCTGGCATAATACTTAGATACTGTAATTTGTGTAATAGTAGATGCAAAGCCTCTTTCAGAATGCGGATGGGAGACTATTGTTTGTCAATGAATGTCTTTCATTACAGGCAGAAGCAATATTGCTAATATTTGCAAGGATTGAAGGGCGTGCAGAGATACAGTGAATGGTGCTGATCTAAACTGGATATAGCTATTTCTTTTTCTTAAAATCTTCCCTCCCTCCCTCCCTCCCTCCCTCCCTCCCTCCCTCCTTTCTTTCTTTCTTTCTTTCTTTCTTTCTTTCTTTCTTTCTTTCTTTCTGGTATGTACCCAGATACATTCTCTCTCTCTCTCTCTCTCTCTCTCTCTCTCTCTCTCTCTCTCTCTCTCTCTCTCTCCCTCTCTCCCTCCCTCCCTCCCTCCCTCCCTCTGTGTATGCTGGAGGCCTATGAGTGGTTGAACATGTATTATGCATAGTCTTCACCAATATCTCTAAGTGTGTGTGTGTGTGTGCGCGCGCGCGTGTGCGTGCTTAAAGATTAGGAACTTTTTTTTTCATTAAATCAAACCATTAGTTCTGTACTACTTGCTGCAGTGCCTCTCCAAAATTCCGGCACAATTTTGTTTCCTCATTCTATTTGGAGATATTGATGGATGCTTTGCACGATACATATTGAGTTACTTATGTACCTCCAGTTTTGAAGCAATGGGTATTGGGTTTTTTTTTGTCATTGAGCTTCATTATGTAAGTTGTGTGTTGCTCCATGCCTAGTCAGAACCTTCAATGAATGGCTGGGGGGATATCAACATAGAATAGTTTTTTAGCCAAGGTCATGCTGCTGCAAGCTATATAGTGGAATATTGTTTTACAAAAAATGGGTTACCATAGATGCTTCTGCATGTGTATCAGTGGTGGGTTGCAGGTGGTACGCCCCGGTACAGGTGTACCAGAGTCTGCCCGGAGCACCAGATACCATTCCGGTATGGTGCTCTGGAGGGCCCACCTGCCCGCCCGAGCTCCTTACCGGTCTTTTAAGTCTTCAGTGCTTCTGCGCACGCGCATGGCGTGTACAGCGCCTGCGCGATGCTCTGTTGAGCAGCTGGAGCGTCACAGAGGCGATAAGATGCATGCATGCACTGCGCGTGTGTGCATGTCCATGTGGACACCACCGGGCCCGGAACCCACCACTGTTGTGTACATTGAGCAACTATATTGTTAATCTTGCCATAAAAATGTTGTACTATGAATGGAAAAGATTTTTGCAATCAAATTGTATAATGGAAATATGGGCGGGTGTGTGTGTGTTTGTGTATGTACATACACATACACAAATCATTAGTGTGAGGTTCTGTCTCAGGAACATTAAGGATGGCGATTTGTTAAGGTTTCTATGTTCTAATTTATTTTGTTACAGAATGACTTAAAATATCAGTTAATAGCCTATATCCAAAGATACCTTTTGCTGGAGGTAGCTTAAATAGTTGTGCTGTACAATCATAGAATGTATGGGTTGAAAAGAATGTAATATTTCATCTATTCCAACCCTCTTTTCCTGTGCAAGCTATTCACTAAACCAACTTTGGGCCCTCTTGAAAATATCCAGCAAAGGAGAATATATCATTATTCTAAGTAGATCACATTCTGCTGCATAATAGCTTTTATTGCCAAGAATTTCTCCTTATATTCAGCTTGAACTTGTATGTATGTATGTATGTATGTATGTATGTATGTATGTATGTATGTATGTATGTATTCATTCATTCATTCATTCATTCATTCATTCATTCATTCATTCATTCATTCATTCATTCATCAATAACATTTATTTGCTGCCCATCTCGCTAGTCTTCTCTTTTGCAAACTAAACATGCCCTTAACTTCTTTAACTATTCCTCACAGGATTTGATTTCCAGATACCATATGATTATCTTCTTAATTATCTTCAGCTTCTGTGTCCCTTTTAAAATGTGCCAGAACTAGATAGGGCACTGCTTGTCAACCTTTTCTTCATCATGGGCCCCTTTTAGATTAATTTTGGGCTACAGAACACCAAGACTTAACTCAATATTTCAATCATAACATTTCTTCAACCCTTCACAAGACCCCCAGTGATGATGTCACAGCCCCTCAAGGGTTCGTGGACCACAGATTGAGAACCACTGAAATAGGGTATTCAGAGCATGGTTTAATCAGCATCCAGTGCAATGGAACTAGTGCAATTTTAAATCAAATCAGTTATATTATTGGGTGTTTACTGTTTTAAAATCTATAAGCAGTGTTGTTAGAATGGACTGGATAACATTGATTCAAATATATTTAATAAAAGAAGAGATCCTATCCAGATGATAGTTTTTATCTATAGATCTCAACATTATCAGTGAGTTTCCTATATTGTATTGTGAAATAGTGAAATAGTTGAATAATAGAAATAGTTGTCTACAGCAGTGATCCCCAACCCCCGGTCCGCGGACCGGTGCCGGTCCGTGGAGTACCTGGCACCGGGCCGCGCAGCGGCCGGGGGCCATGATCGCTGCAGCGGCCGGGGGCCATGATCGCTGCAGCGGCCGGGGGCCATGATCGCTGCAGCGGCCGGGGGCCATGATCGCTGCAGCGGCCGGGGGCCATGATCACTGCAGCGGCCGGGGGGCATAGTTTCTTTCTGTATGCAAATTAGGGCTAACTGGCACAAGGGGTGTTACTGGACCGCTGGTGGCACTCTGACGTCACCAGCGGCCCACCGCCCCCCTGTGTCCAGCGCCGCCCTTCTCATTCCTTTTCAGCGCTTCAGCGCTGGCCGATTCCTGAAAAAAACCTAAGAGCGCCTGCGCAGCTACATAGGGCTAGCGTAGACAGCGCTAGTAGCGTAGCCTTGCGTAGGCGCAGTTTGTGCTACGCTATCTACGCTAGCCATACTGAACAATCAATGTGTCGTCGCGAACAACGCCCCCCCACCCCTGCGCGCGCTCAGCGGGCCACGGTAAAATTATCAAAGGCTGACTGGTCCACGGCGATAAAAAGGTTGGGGACCACTGGTCTACAGGATTGGCATGATTGTCTGCATCAGGGATTTTTTGCTTATCCATGAGGTAAAACCTTGCACTATTAAAATACTAGCTCACATGGAAGCCTTTGCATGTACAACAGGAAAACAAGAAAGTGTTGCATCAAGACTAAGCCCTCACCTCCTGTTTTAATTTATTTTAATAGTATTTAATCACTTTTGCTTCCTTTTAAAATTTTAACTTTTATATATACTATTTTATATATTTATATTTTATTGTACATGGCTTATGGGTCCCCTTTGAGATGGACAATTCAGACAGGTCAAAAACAAATAAAAATAATAAAAAATAACCACCTGCTTGAATTCTTGTGTGTTCCCTCTAGCAAATTATCTAGAGTGATGGAAAGAGAACAGTGATCTCTTTTCATCACTACTGATGGCTTAACGATTTCTAGAAGTAGCCTATTTTATAGTATGGTTAGTATAGGCAGAAGATCTGCCTTCTAGCACATACCTCTCTGACTTCTTATGAGAAAGATCTTAATCAAACTTTCTTTAGAGGCTCTCTGTAGCTGCTGGAGAGGCAGGATAATTTTGAACAATATGTTCCCTAAGGTAGCATGATACCACGCTACATGAAGAACTGTTTATTTATTTATTAAATGGTGATTGATTTGTATCTTGCCAAGTACATAAAAATATTTCACATAAAATTGCATGCTTATATTTTTCTTAAGACATATTTACTGATTCATGCCTGTATTTTCTAATATGAAATTTAAATTTAGCATTTGTTTATATCTTATTTTATCCTGTTTATTTCATTTGTATTTGCCTTAATATTAATGTGGAATAAGAAAGAAAAGATAGTTTAAATGTATGTATTCTAGCTAGTATACATTTGACATCTCCATTATGGAACGTGAAATATTAACACTCAGGATCTATACATTATTAGTAGTAAACAAATTGAAAATGATAGCCGTATGCCTAGAACGAGTTGGCATAAAAAGTAGTCTTAAATGCGGTATTTAAAAATGCTATGTGGGGAATATTACAGTCTTGCTACTGTAAATACAATATTGTACAATTTATACAGTATATTCATACAGTGCCTTAAGACTGAGCTACAAATATAGTTTTAACAAATTCAATTAGAAAATCCAGCTAATATCCATCTATTTTATAATGGATACATAGACTAGCATGCTGACTTAAAATGAGCCATAAATATTTTTATTACTTCTTTCTCAGCTAGTTTGCTCTTATTATTTTGATGGTCAAAAATACATATTTGAGGAACTTATTAGGTAGATTAAGAGAAAGAACAAATTATATAAAGAAACATGTAAACTAAAATCCAATAAGATAAAATGTTTTTATGTATAGAAAATAAATTTATCTCCCAAAGAACAGCAATCATATCCTCAAAACAAGCAGGTAATCCAAACCTAAGCAGCAATTGAATGAAGCAAATTTAGCAACTTTCACCAGGAAGTGTCTACTAATAAGAAATGAAATATCTTGGCCTCAGCCTTTACACCTAAATATATCAGTCTAAATGGCAGAAATAAGGAGATATTTCCTGATAGATCAATTAATCAGTAAAATGGTTTCACTTCACAAGTTGCGGATGCTCTATCACTGAAGGTTTGTGCTATGCAACAATATGTAAGTTATTAAGGGGCAACTTCAAATTGCATGAAGTGGCATTTTAAATAGGAAATGTTATAAAATAATAGAATTATGCAGTTGGATAAACCTCTAGTTGAAGAACTCATGCTTTCTAGGAGTAGATTGTTCCACAATTGAACAGATCTTACTATCAGGAAATGTTCTCTCATGTTTAAGCAAAACTTAAGTAGTTGCAGTTTGTCTCCATTATTTCTGGCTGTAGTTTCTGAAAAATAGTTTCTGCTATCTTCCCTATGGCACCTTTTTATATACCTGAACATATTATATCTCCCCCCTCCCCACAATATTCTTTTTTCCATACTTTGCTTATGTGCACTTATGAACCACTCCGGCTGCTACAAGGACATGCCCATGCAGTTTTCTTGGCAATGTTTTTGGGAGTAGTTGTCTGTTGTCTTCCTAGCGGCTGAGAGAGAAATGACTGGTTCAAATCACCTAGCTGGCTTTGTCCGAAGGAAGGGTTAGAACTCATAATATCCTTTTTCTGGCCCAGTTCCTTTAACGACTACACAACTGGACTAATCATCTCCAATTCTTTCAGCATATCCTCATAGTACCTGTTTTCAGGTCCTTGTATCATCCTTGCTATTCTCATTTAATCTTTCTATATTCTTCTGAAAGTGTGGTGCCTAGAATTGTATATAGAATTGTAGAGTAGAAGGACAGAAGGATTTCACAATCTTTGATTCAGTGCATAGCCACTCTAGGAATTGTCCCACGTCTCAGCTTTAGCTTGTTTTCACTGAGCAGACACAAGTCTTTGTCCAATGTAATGCCTACTGAAGGATTTCTCCCTACTGCAGGATTTCTTGTTCATCTCAGCCCAATCTTTCAGCTTGTCCATATTAGATTTCTATTTTATTCTATCATCCAGAGTGTTGACAAGATCTCTCACATTTGTCAAGCAGCTGGTCAACTCTTTTATTCAGATTATTAATAATGTTGCATAATATTGAATACAAGTCAAATCCTTGTGAGACCCCCAATTGACAGTTTTAAATGTGGTTAGTCAACCAGGTTTTGGACTCACTTTGCTGTAGTGCCATCTATACCACATTTCTACTGGTGGTCAGTGGGAACAACCTATGGCCCTGCTTTGCTGATTTTTGGGTAGATTATATCCATAGCATTCTGCTCATGACATTTATCTTAGTTTGCTTGTTACCCATATTTTCTGCATGAGTGTAAAACATTTAAGATAAGAGTTGGATTCCATGTAGTTATTTTTCCTCTTTTTATGCTCAAAATTCTTTTATTGTCCATTACATGTAAATTCATTACTCACCAATGGACTTATGACTCCTCTTCCCAGTCTCTGCTCCCTGGTTGGTACCATTGTTGAAAATCCACAACCTCTTTTTCTTGCATCAATCTTGCAATAAGGAGTTTATTAGAAATATTTTTATTTTTCTTGTGAAATTTTGCCTTCAATGAGAAGTATTAATTAGAATACGATGTGGCTCCCATGATCCTTCACCTCCTCCCAAAGCCATAAAATGTTATATGCTGCCTATCATATGTCTCCATATGAATGAGTAGAAAAGATCTGTGATCAATTCCAGTGAATCTTTTCCTCTACAACAATACGTTTCCTTTTCTTCCTGTTGATTGGTGAAGGACTACTACTTCCATATTACCAGGTGACCGAGTTTCAGTTATGGGTTTGGGGTAGCTTTCCCATGTTTGTAGAAGCTTCCTGGAGGATAGAGTTTGAAATGGTTGTTCAGGTCCTACTTTGGCCTACTTTGTGCTAATTTTGCCTCTGATGATGAAGTGTTCCCAACTACAGTCATTCTCATCCTTTGATGAAATTGTAAGCTTCTATAACAGTATATAAAAAAGACCTTGAGGAACTGGGCAAAAAGATGCTGCCAAGGGAATGGTTAAATAAGAGATAGCATAACTTGCAACTAGATCCAGCATAGCCTGCAGTTAGAGAGTAGGCAGGCCAAAAGGCTCAGGCTGTAAAAGAGAGGGAGGGAAAGAATGATACTTTCATACTTGCAAGACTCTGTCAATGTAGCTTTGCAATAGAGTAGAAATAGCTCATCTATTTAAGGTTACTATCAGGTTATGATAGTTCTTTTAGTAGTTAAGGGTAATACATCCATTATCCAATGAAAGTAACTGGGATCCATAAACCATTAAGCACATAATTAGTATTCAAAGTTCTTCCTTTATTTTTTAGTATGTTTTGGTATATTTAAGTAAAATGTGGACATTTGTTCATACTATAGTCTGTACATTATTGAAAGTTAGGTGGTTTAAATTTTATATTCTGTTATTAAATACAATTTAAATTTTAAATAAAATTTTAAAAAAAGTTTTAAAACCTGATGAAAATAAGGTAAAGATTTGTCTGAACTATGTTAAAGATTCTCCAGCCTTTTCTATTCTATGTTTAGTGTCCTATAGGAAAAAGAGATCTGATTTACTACATCTCCTTGTTGAATACATTTCATTGAAAATTGGGTTGTCTTTGCTTTCTTTTATAACTATGTGCTGATACATGATAGCAAGTATGACTGAAGTATCAAAATGTGAGAATCTAGAGGCAGATTAGATACAAATAAAACTCTTGGAATTTCTCCATTTACTGTACACGTTCAGAGGTGCTGTATCTACACCATCATAGCTAGGCGATTACATTAAGAATCAGTATTTTTTTCTCCTTCTTATATCCTTGCAGATGGACACAGTGAGGAGGCTTGACCACTTTTGTCTCGGTCTGCTTCCTAGCTGCAAATATGTATGGTTTCCTGTTTCTTCTAAACAGTGAGGCAAGAGCCCTGCGTGTACAACGTCACTATTTAATTAGTCATCCCTGATTAACAAAACTTGGCGTTCTGCTTCCTTCTGCCCTCATCTTTCCTGGCTTCGAATCAATGGCTTTGATATGCTAATTAGGGAGTAATTTAATTTCAAAAGGCCGCAATTAACAAGGGTGTTGTGGACATGCTGTAGTTAAGCGGCGTAATCTAATTTGCATTAGTAACAAGCAGGGACTAATTAGAAGCTTAATTAGACACTTAGATGGCTCTTGTGTTTACTTTCTTAATGAGATGGAGTGGGGCTCTTTTTTAATCTTTTCAAGAGCTCAGCAGAAAGCAAGCAGTGGGTGAAACTAGAATGCCAACCCCTGGCACCTTTTCAGTTGCTGTAGGCAGCAAAAACAGGCCACTTGTCTTACCCAGCCACTTTGCTTTTCCATAGGGAAAAAGATTTCCTAATCTAACCTGTAGGTTTTCATATACAAGATTTCTAAAAAAAAAAAAATCATATCTTTACTTGATACTGGATTTAGGGAAGGTGAGTGCACCTGTGGATTTTTTTAATCTTGACATTAATTCTCCCTGCTGCTCCCTTCTCAACTGGCTGAATAAGGCTGCTGGGAGTTGCAACATCTGAAAGACTATAGTTTCTAGTTGTTTTGAATGCTGAATGATTTTTTTACTCTTACCAGAGAAAACTACATAAGAGCCATTTATCTATCCAGCTCAGCATCATCTTCCATTTTCTCTCCTAGTATCTGTCAGATACAGTTTGGAAATAAAATAAATTGGCATACTTTTATTTAAAAATAAAATAATTTCAGCATTTGGAAAATGCACGATTATGAAAGACTAGTTTATGTTTATGAGAAAGAGATTTTCCTACCTTAGATATATCAGGCTGAGCATGAAGTGGAGGGCCTTGACTGCAAATAATTCCCAAGGAAAGCGTCCTTGAAAGACATATGTTTTAGAGGGACTAATTGTTGATAATTGCTAGCTGGACAGAGCTGCTACTGATGTGACATACTTTCAATTCAAATGGTTGGAGATGCATGGAAGATACTTCTGAGTTAAATTAAAGAGAGTCTGTTTCTTCTCTCTCTTCAGACACAATAGCCAAATATTTTCTTTGTTTTTTATTTTCTGTTAATGTATATATACTCTGCTATGTAAATCTAATTTTAACTAGCCAGTTCTGTTATCTCTGTGAACAGACTTTCAAATTATATAAAGTGTACAATGCAAACCACTTCATAATTATACAATGCAGACCACTTCATAATTCTTATTCTTTAATATAAAAGGAACAGGGGGTTGAACTAGAAGACCTCCAACATCCCTTCCATCTCTGTTATTCTGCATTCTGTATTCTGTAACATGAAATCTAAGTCCAAGTAATTACTCTGTTGTCTTTAGCTTCTATCATTAGCTGTACAATTTTACCATTGTATAATCATACAGCTCATATTCAGATTTAAGGATTTTGACACATAAGCAAACTTAGAAATGGATGAAATCTAAATATTGCATCATGTACTACACTGAGGATTTAAAATCAGTGCTCTAAATAAAAATCCAGGGAGGGAAGAAGCATAGGTGCATTTGTCATGTACTGGAAGTGTGTGTGTGTGTGTGTGTTTGTGTGTGTGTGCATGCATGCATGCATGCACACACATCCATGTGCACGCTTCACAGACATATTAGTATATGGGGAAGCTCAATGGTGACTGTTGTCCAAAATGTGAGAAATAAAAATTAGTGTAGATGAAAGCATACCTAGTGGTGATCCCATTAAAGGGGAGCCTTGACTAAGCCAATCCTTCTTCCTTAAATCTTTTCTAATTTGCTGTAATGCTTTAAATTCATTTTAGCTCTTGCAGATTTTATTTTCTAATCCCCTTCTACATTTTCTGTGTTTGTGTGTTAATTAAAGGGTAAAAAGCCATATGGAACAATCTCAGGTTCTTCTCCAAATCATTTTATGATTAAAGTACTGCTTTTTAAAGTCATTCTGGTGCTTATACCTGGGAACAAAATGGTTCATTTCTCTTCATTTAAAAGTTAGGACTGTAGAAATAAGATACCTGAATGTCATTTCCAGGTAATTTTATTATTTATATGTCTGGAAAATATATTCTTGAAACTGTGTTGGTTATTTTAGACACCAAGTAGAAATAGTCTGAGGTGTTTCCATGAAGGTAATAAGAAAGTCATGAGATCTTTTTTCTCCTGCATGAAGTATTGTTAGCCTTGAAATCAGTATCAAGTGAGACATTATTTCAAAGATGTCTGTAGAATAGGAGTGAACATTATGCTACACGTACGTTGAATTTTGTGTTTGGGCATGAATGACTATGGCCTTGAATTTTACTGTAGCAGCATACACATTTATCCTTGCCGATTGTAGAGGGGAAAAGTATGCACTTCTATTTGCTTAAAATTTTTACTATCTTACCTTTAGTATCTTCAGTACCTTCATACCCAAAGGTATAAAGAAAATAGATTTATGTACAGTTGCTTTATCTAAATGTCTGTGATGAATTAGTATTACTAGTGTAATATTAGGTATTAGGGAAAAAACATGAAAAATGGGTTTCCTAAAGGGGTTATTTGTGAACATAGTATTTTGTTGTGTCCTTCTTATACCCAACTAAATACAACAGTGTCTGATATAAAGTATTTCTTAATTTTACTATGGCTGTTTTAAGAATGTTAAGTGTTATTTTCTGTAAACTATTCAATCTCTTGCTGAATATGCTGGGATATAAATGGAATGAATGAACAGATGCATAAATATATTTATTGTAAAAGTCTTTCTTTTAGCACACAAGTAGGCAATCAGGAATTTTTCGAATATCATGTGATGCAACTTATATAAACCATATCCAATTCCATTGGGTTTGAGTTGGCAACATCTGGAAACATCTCTACCATTTGACAACATCTGGAGATACCATCCATCCCATTTGAGCATTGGAAGAACACTTTCTTGTACTTGAGGGAATAAACACAATTTTGTATCTAACCTCAGTTGCAAACACAGTTTACTACCTGGAGCCTAAAAGTATTGGACAAATGAATTAAAATATATAGAACAGCCTGATGCTGCAGAGTTGGAGACTAAATGTGAATTTAAGATTATAGTTTAAAATAAGACTTTAAATTCACACAGACAAGATAATTTTTCTGCTTCTAACCAGGACCAAACACTTGCCCAGTTTATCACCAGTAGTTAAAGAGTTTATTTATTCTTATCTTTCAGTTAAGATGGTAGATAAGTGTAGGAGATGCACATCTAGAAATTTGGATATATATATAACTTACCCAGATAGGAAATTCTTTCCTATATTCTAGAAAAGTAATATATAAAGAATACTTGACATATCCTATGTCAAAATATATAAATATATATTTTAAGCAAAATATGTTTTAAAAGTTTTATTTTATTAAGATAAAGTGCTTATGTTAAATTTAATATTCATTGCATAACATAGGAGTAGTAGTAATTTTTATAATTATTAAATTTTCACAGTATTGCTATGCATACTTTTCTAATAAAATGATACAAACTGTTTGACAGAACTTGCTTTCATGTAAGTGCACATAGGGTGGCAATTTTGTTATCATGAATAGCTTAGGTTCTGTCAAACTAATACAATTCTGTAATATATTGATTGCTTTAGATTTCAAATTTCATGCAAAATATTTAGAATAAAACTACCTTATTTTATTCTTTCTAAAAGAAAATGAGTATGGGGGAGAGGTCTCCTATAGTACACAATTTTTCTGCTATAAAAAAGCTAAAAATTATCTTTAGGGATTAAAATGCTACAGGAAAATTCATACCCTTGTTCAGTTCAATTCAATTCATATTCTCAAAATTTGTTAGATCTAAATAGGATGCTTCTAAGAAGGCTTATCTACCCCACAATTAATTTCCAGAGTGATCTCCTTATTTTTACTATTTTGAAATATCTCTTTTCAGCTCAGATTGATTAAAACCTCTGAAATAGGAGAGCGGGGGAATGTTCTGTATTTTAAATTCCATGTTAATGGAGATATGGGGTAGAAGGTTAATGAGTGGACTGATTTGTCTTGAATATGAGTATTTTTTAAAATTATGGTCACTGACCAGAATTGCAAACAAAAACACATTAAAAATAAAAGCAAAACAAGATAAAGTATTATAATAGGTGGTGGGTTTACTAGGGTCAAAAATCTGCCTTATTTTACAGGCAATAAAAATTTGACTATGTTTAAGGAAATGAATTATATGTTCTGATAACTGTACATAAGAAATTTGTAAATATTTTACCAGATAAAGAATTATAAGGCATGTCCACGAATCCTTATAGAAGATACAGTATTAACAGGACATGAACTGTAGTTTCAACAGCTTCTTGTTCACAGGGTCACAGTCTTGGCTCCTGTAGGATTTAGTTGTATCTGTCCTCCAGAACTACTACGGGGAGAGTGCTGAAGTGTTTAAAGCTAGTGTTTTGGGGTATTCAGAACAATTATGTCATCTAAGTATCTTGCTGATTTGTAAGATGTGACATGACTGCTAAGAAAAACATTCATAGGTAAAGCAGACTAGTCCTGTTGTGCTTCTAGGGCTTGGCTATATTGTTTAACTTTGTTGAGTGCATGCTTATAACTCATCATTAGAAGTGCCTCTATGGAAAAGCCAAGATGTTGAAGCTTTTCTGAGAATGTCCTAAATGTTATTGATTCGTAATTGTCTTCAATAAAGAAAGCACTCAAACCTGTGAGAAAGAACTTCATCTAAAGTGCTTTGATAGAGGTCTGTGCACCTGTTTTGACTTTAGATAGCCTTGACTCCCTCCTTTATATAATAATAGAAACACAAGTTGTTTCCTTGAATATGGCCTTTAGGAATTTAAATTGGATCCTTTCAAGAGAAGTAAAGAAGTATAAAGTCCTACCTGAGGTTAAAAAGTAGTTGTGTTTGAACTTTTAGCATTGCTAGGATAGGCTTTATTCATCTGGTGAAGTAAAAATATTAAATTGTGACTACTGTTCTTTGAGCATTTGATATGACATAATTCTAATGTTCACTGTGTTTGCTGTGGAAAACTATGCCCAAATATTTAAAAGATTTCACTTGTTCAGTACTTTAACCATTTATCTCCCAGGTGTATGGGTGGGTCTCTTTCTAAAGATCAGTATTTTAGTTTTATTATAGTTGATTTTAGGTGCTTCCTCAGAACAGTAATTGGCCAGAGCATTCAGAACCCATTTAAGTCCAATTAATATTTATGACAGAAATATTGTGTCATCCGCACACAACAAAGTTGCAATATGTCTTTAGTTTTTTAAGTTTTTTGAGGGGAGGTGTTCAAATGTATTTTGTTCATAAATGTACAGATTAAACAAGGGAGATAAAATACATCCCTGCCTCATTCCTCTGTGGTTGCAATATCTTTATTGTTGTTGCTTTGCATATAGCATTACACTTTGATTCTAGAAATTTTATTAAGATTTGCAACAGTAACTGCCTATCAGTGGTAGTTTTTTGGGTTAGCCTTGCTCTGGGAACTACTGTAGATCGAATTTAAACCTAAAATCAATAAATGCAGTATACATTATTGAACCTGTTTTAGATGTGTATTTTTTGGCCAAGTGTTGAATATTGACTTGTCTTTTGGACGTTCTGGTTTAGATTTAGTGGATAATTGCTTCTAATTAACCCATACTTCATTGTTTCTGATAGAGATAAGTGCCCCCCCTTAAAACCCTGAAAGAAAAACCCATTCTGATGGATACCTCAATTAGATTTTCTCTTCTCCTGAAGCAGCATTCATTCTGTAGTCTTTTTGATATCTCTGTAAGAAAGATGATTTGTTTTACATCTATTTTCAATGTAAATTAAGATTTCTGCAAATGTTTTGGAACATTTGAAACAAGGTTTTGCTTAATATTTTATAATTTTGCTATTATATCAATAAATCCTCTGTGTACTTCATCTGGAATTCCATAATTGTGATAGATGGCATGAAGGCAGATTATGTGTGTGGTTCTACATCTTCTGTGATTACTTTAAGAGTCAAATGTGTAGACATGGTGAAGGCAGAACTTTTCATGACCGAAGGTTCTGTGGCAGTTGGAAGTAGACATTGGGAAAAGACCAGAAGACATGGAGATTCTGGTTGCTCTTTGCAACAAGTATATACTTAGCAAGATAATTATTTACTTGACATTTAGAAGAGGAGAAACCCAGGAATATGAGGTGATAAATTTTTGCTGGCATAAGAAAACTGGGCCAAACATATGTAGAGCTGTATTAGCAGTTGTATCCATCCTTTAACTTAATTTGGATAAGGTATCATTGCCTTTCTCAACCAAATCAGGAGAAGTACTGCAGTGAGGCTGTAATAGAGGACTTGAGATATCACCCTGGTATAGGGAATAATGTTCAGAAAGGAGAAATAATATTTCAAACGACATTTTCAGTTTTACTATAACAGTTTTGATAAACAAAAGCAAGTCTTTACTCATAGAGTAAGGGGACAAGAAACAAAAGGGAAACGTGGCATATGTATTTATTCTTGCTGCTTCAAGAGCTCCATGAGAAGAATATATGCAATGTATTTGAGTATATAATTATAATAGGTTTTTCTATGAAAAACAGTAATTCATGACAACTTAAGAGTTCTTTACATTTAAATATACTAATGCTAATAAAGAGATGGCAGAGTTGTTGATGACTACACTGATGTATCTTCATATATTTAGGATGAAATGTGCGTGAAATAGATGAAAATTATAGAATATGCATATATACAGACCTGTAGTTGCTCCCATTTAAAATTCTAGAGGATAATTTGGGTCCTCAGCTATGTATGCTTGCTCTCAGCGGGAGATCTGTCCACATAGCAAAACCAACTGATCTCTGCTCTCCCTTCTGGGAAACTCCAGGCATCCATCAGTCTGTTAATTGCACTAATTAGAGTGTGCTGAGGTGTTAATTGGAAAACCCTGGTATTGTGCCTGTTTAGGGGAAGAAAATGTCAATAAAAATTAATTGATGACTTGGCATGGCATGTGCACTTCACAGGTTAGCAGAGAGTCAAAAGATGTCAAGGCAAATGTTACTGCTCAGATTAAGCAATTGTTAATTAAAAAGTAGCAGTAATTAATATGCCTATTTGCCATATGGTATTGGGTCTCTACTCTAGTAGCCTTTTTTTCTTCTCTCTCCTGGATCCTTTTTCATTGCAAATAAAAATGTGTTTGAAATAAACAAATAAGGATAGTAAAATGGAATGGCAGTTATTGAATAAATTTATTTTGATTCTACCTAAAAAGAACAGTAATTAGATATTCAGCTTCAGTACTTCAATTAATCATTGTAGGACGAGTGTTTGCTCCTTTCGTGCAAACACTTTTTATTCGCTTATGTAGTTACCTTTTCCAAAAAGCCTGTAAACTACTAGTGTTAATTTAACATTGACATTTTTTACATTTTATTTTTACATGCCTAGCACCAGTTAGCCTTTTTTTTTATTTTACAACAAATAAATAATATTGGCATCTTTTAAATCTAGCCTTTCTCATTACTGGTCATATTAATATACCATTCAAACAGATCCAAAGTTGCAAGAACAACACATATTTTTGTGACCATGAATAGCATACTTCGATTATAGATCTTGGCTTAATCATTGGTCATATAATTAAGACAAAAGGGGTGATAATATCATAGCTATATTCCGTATCTTCATGGTGCTTTCTTGCAAATGAAACAAAATGGAGATGCTGTGGATTAGTTGCTAAGGAGCATTTTGCACAACATATAATTGAGGGGTAAATTATTAATAAATAATTTGATTTATAATAACTTATACCTTATTGGGGTATTTAAAAATTAAGCACTATTTACTCATACATTTCATGGTAGACTGTATTATCAGAATAACAGAGTTGGAAGGGACCTTGGACGTCTTAAAATTCAACCCACTGCTCAAACAGGAGACCCTATACCAGCGATGCCGAACCTTTTTTGGCTCACGTGCCATAAGTGGGGGGAGTGCAGGTGGTTCATGCACAGGCGTGACTCACCCATAATGCAATGCGTGACCCCCCCCCGTGCGCATGCACGCATGACAGGTGCCCCCCCCCATTTTTTGCATGCTTTTTTCGCCCTCCCCATGCTCCAGGGGCTTTATAGGAGCCTGGGAGGGTGAAAACAGCCTCCCCTACCCCCCTGGAGGCCCCCCAGAGGCTTCAGGGACCTTTATGAGGCTTCCCTGAAGCCTCTGAAGGGCAAAAAATGCCCCTACGAGAAAACCAGAAGTCACTTCTGGTTTGCTCATAGGGTTGGTTTCAGCCCTCCAGAGGCTTCAGGGAAGCTCCTGAAGCCTCTGGAGGGCCTCCAGGATGGGAGGCTCTTTTTGTCCTCCCCAGGCTCCTATAAAACCTCTGGAGCCTGGGGCGGGTGAAAAATGTCTTTAAAAAAGGCTGAACTCAGCTGGCCAGTGTGTGCATGTGCGCTGGCCAGCTGACAGGGCAACACCTCGCGTGCCTGACATAGTTCCGTGTGCCATAGGTTCGCCACCCCGGCCGTATACCATTTCAGACAAATGGCTGTCCAATATGTTAAAACCTACAGTGATCAAGTATCCACAATTTCTGAAGGCAAGCTGTTCCACAGAGTAATTGTTCTGCCAGAAAAAGTCTCCTTATTCCTGTGTGGGTTCTCTCCATGATTAGTTTCCATCCATTGCTTTTTGTCCTACCCTCAGATGCTTTGAAGAATAGCTTGATTCTCTCTTCTTTGTGGCAGCCCTTCAACTATTGGAACACTGCTACCATGTCTCCCCTAGTCCTTCTTTTCATTAAACTAGACATACCTAGTTCTTGCAACCATTCTTCATATGTTTTAGCCTCTAGTCCCCTAATCATCTTGTTACTCTTCTCTGCAGTCTTTCTAGAATCTCAACATCTTTTTTATATTATGGCAACCAAAACTGGCTGCAATATTCCAAGTATGGTCTTATAAGGCATTTTAAAGTGCTATTAACATCAGAAAGGATAGTTCTTTTTTTTCTTTTCTTAGTGAAATATTTGTATCTTTCTGCCACCCCGCCACCCTTTTGGGTACCAGGGACTGGTTCCATGGAGGGAGGTTTTTCCTTGGACTAGAGGGGGTGTAATTTCATGTACTGCCTGCACTCCTTTCCTTGTATGCACGGTCCAGTTTCTGGCATGCAGTGGATCAATGCCGGGCCACAGACCGGGGATTGGGGTCCCCTGAACTAGTATATAGTGCATAAATAAGGAATTGAAGCAAACAATTAAACCCATGTTTATGAAACTTCATATCTTATATCTTCAGTGATACACCATGGTATGTATAGTGAACTTTTGATTTCATAGACATAACATGCATTATTTTATATATTATAATTATAAATATAATTACAAAAGCGGTTATAAGCTGCTCAGAATTGTCTAGAACCATTACATGGGCAGCAAACAAATTTGGCAAATAAAATCAAAATGCATTATTGAAAAATAGCTTCTGGTAAACTGATTCCTCCCAGTCATTATATGTTACATAATTGTACTGGGAATGTGACTTTTTTAGTTATACTTTTAGTTATACTTTAGTTATACTTTCCAGCGTTTTGCTAATATGGCCTATTTAAAAAGCAACTTCATTAGGGTTGTTTTATGATTGTTCTGGGGAAAAGGGCAGCATACAAATACAATAAACTGAACTACATCTACTTTCGTGGTTGTGTGATAAATGGTTCTTAACAAATAAAAACAGGAATAAGTCTATTCGTTCCTCTTCTTTTTCCTGCTGTATTTTTTCCCCTGATCTCTCTGGTGTTTGTCAGTAGAGGGTTAACTATCTGACATATGTTTCTAAATCTATAAACAGCTTTTTTTCTTAAATGCTTTGTAGTATATGGTCTCACTTGCTTCAGTACTTTTTCTTTTTACTTGAAAATTGGTTTTCTCACAAAATACATATGCTTGACAAAAATGGTCAAATGCACAGATGTTTGACAATTGAAAGTAATAAATGGGAAAAAAGGAAGAGAAAAAAATATGCATAAATAAAAAAGTTGAAATTTGTAGAGTTAGCTATTAGCTTTGCAAACAAGTGTTAAAACCTGATTTTAATAAATCTGTACAACTTCCATACCAATTCTGCATAGGCAAATGGAGCAGGCTAAGCTGGCTTTGGAATGTTCTTGGCAAAACTAGTTGTCCTCCCGGCCAGGGAATGTTTAGCTACCATCTAAAACCAAAATAATGGTTAGTAGTGACTGCTGGTGCTCAACTTAATTTCCACATTCTTTTCATGCAAGTACATATGTACATATGTAGTAATTTAAAGTAACTGAATGCCTATTTTTGGTGCATGAGGTGCTGTACTTTAAAGCACTTTTCTTTCAATGGAAATCTTCTATATTATCATGGTAATTGTTTCATGCTAATTTCACACCAGAGAGAAATGGTTACCATGTTGGAAGTATTCCCCTCCCTGATAGTGGAAAGTCTTTCCCTATATTTTAATCAAAGTTGTACTGTTTATCCATTTCATTCTTTATTTCCCATTATTAGCAAATACCAGCAGACATCTTTCAGTCGAATTGCTACTTATCCTCTTTTATAATTTAAAAGAAATGAGATGCCAGATATTGAATCAGGGATCTTCTACATGTTGACCATGTGCTGTTCCTTTCAGATTTTGTAGAAAAAAGGCAAGGTGCAATAACAATTGTGATATGATTTTTCAACCTTATATTTTCCTTCTGGGTCTGCCATGATTGTAATCTTCAGCCAGGCATAAGCAGAATTAATAAGCAGCTAGAGAAGAAAATTTGATGCATTACCCATACCCATATACCCCATAACCATGTCTGTGTATTTACATCCAGGTTGGTTCCTATTAACTTCATAGATATGTTGATATTGTTTTCTTGGCCAAAATATAGAAATGGATTTCCTCTGCCTTATTTCAAGTATTTTCATCTTTACTTGCTTTCCTATCCATGTATTAACTAAGCCTGAGCCTGCTTAGCTTCAAAATCCAGGCTCAGTCAGTTATGTGCTGCCACCTTCTGAAATGCCACATTGCGGGCATGACAAGGTTCCAGCCCCCCCTCCCCATTTTGATTTTAAAACATAAGTTTAGCTAATGCCTACATTGGATGCATTAAGAAAATGTCATCCCCATCTCATAACAATCTTTGTAATTCTCTCAATTATATCCATTTTTGTCTGTAAAAGATGCTTTGAATGATCTATGCTCGTACATGAGTCATGTCGATATTTTGCATAGAGAGTGAAAGACAATAATTTTTAACTGAATTTATTTTGTAGACTTCCTTGAATTTATTACTATATTGTAAATGCAAGAAATGCATTAAAAGAACAAGACTTGATACTATTGATTCTACGGCTTTCCTTTCCCTTCCTTGAATCCTATGCTAAACCAGTAATGAATGGCTATTAAAACTGATGATAACTTGATTGTCTTTCATGTGGATCTGTCCATTACATATATCCTCATTCAAGTATAGCCTTAGATCTAGTCATAGGAAATGTAAAGAACAGTGCGTTTTGTTGTAAAATACACCTGAATTGCAACAAGTTATCCCTTGGAAGATATACTCTTCCCAGTATAAGAAATAATAAGGGAATTCTCTGAATATTCATCTAAATGAATGTTATAAAAAAGAGAAGAATTTCAAATAAAACTTCTATTTAAAAAAAACTGATGGAAAGGAACAAAACAGCTTAGTAGAAATATATAAAGTAAAAGAAGTTAAAACGTATATAAATCTTAAGACAATATTCGTCAGGTTCACTGCTAGGTAAAGGAAAATGATAGAACAAGTTTTCTTTCTGACAATTGGATTTAGACCATGGAGGGTCGTTTCTTCTGAACTCCGTATAGGATTATGCAACATGTAGAGTTAACACATGATACTAAAATTCAAGTTTGGTTTGCATTTTGTTTTCAAAATGTTTGCTATCTTTTTTGATAACTTTGTAACTTCTGTGTTCCAAGATTATTTATTTGATTTCATCTCATTCATTATCCAGCAAAATATTGTTAACCTAGAAATGTATATTTTCCCTAAAACCAAGTCATGGTAACATTCTGTCCTTGAATTCCCTGGGACACGTATGTCATTCTGTGTCACTTTGTGTGTATTTGATAGTGTGAGGGGCTACAGGAGGGAATCGACAACTCCACATGGGAATTAATGTCATTCACACATCCTGTGGAAATGACTTTTGAAATGCATATAATCTCAAACATGCAAATGAGAAGCTTGCTTCACCCTGTTTAATATGAATGATAGCTTCTGAATAGCTATTATTACATGCCACATTTCAGCAATTATGTTGTTCCCAGTTTGTCGGTCTATCGTGCCAAAAAAGCAAAAGCAAAAGCAAAATCCACACACAGTAAAGAAAAAGGTAGTTTAAAAAAAACCCCACCCTCTTCTTCTGTCCCTTTTGCTTTCAAACTTGCTGACTAGTTGTCTGATCAGTTCCAAGTCTGGACTTTGTGCTTCATTTGATCTAGAAAGTAGCAGTCTTGAAGGAAGAATGAGTACAGTTTTCTTTATAGAGGAAGAAAGTGAAAAATCCCAGTGTGTCAGTTTGTTTGCTTTTCATTACCATTAGTTTGATTCTAGTTTTCTGAATGTAATTACAATAGCAGAAATTACTCATTGATTATCACTCAAAATTGGTGATAATCAATTTAAAGCAATTGGCATTTCCTCCTCAGAAGATATTACCTTGCTGAGTAATGAAATGTTTGCAACAAAACAACCAAGCTCAGAGAGCACTGAGGACCCTACAATTCAGCCCTGAGCTATAAATTTTCAATCTCCTCCTTAAATTTCAATTTCCTAGATTACTGAAATACTTTGGATACATATTTGCTTTTATTTTGTAGATGAACAATTCATTTTAGTAGTGGCAGAGGAAATACTGATCATGATTAGAATACACCTTCAAGTTTCAACCTCAGAACATAAACAGCAGCCCAGCTATAACTATTGGAGCTCTCTTCTCTTCCAGCCTTCATATATTAAAGGCATACTGGTACCAGCTGCTGGGACTATCCAGAGACAATTCTTATGACAGATAAGTGTTTCTGGCAATTTACTCAGCAAGTAACCATTTTAGATTCTTGTTCATCTCATGATATTGACTGCGGTTTGAGCTGAGGGCAAAGCTCCACACAGATTACTTTCAAAATTATTAGTCTGAATATTCGGGACAAATAAAAGTAAAATTTCCAAAATCTGTGCTGTGTTTTGCATTTGAGGTATTTTTGCTTTGCTGAGAGAAGAGTGGGAGTAATGTTAAATTGTTATTGTCTAACCATCTAGGAAAACTTTATCTTTATCTTTCCTAAAATCATGCATTCAAACTGAGAAGTGTATTGTCCCATCCCAAGCAGTGGAAAATAGCAAGACCTTATTCATGTTGCAATAATGAAGATTGTTGTCTGTGTACAGAGCTAAGTGAGACAAGGAATTGATGATTGGGAATTGATGTTATTCTCATTTTGCATGGGGTGCTTCTTGCATCATGAGGGCAAGCAAGTTTGCTTTTTGTTTCCCTTCATTGTAATCCCTAATGTAGTTGAGAGGAAGGACTGAAAGATAGATGTAGGAATGCCTCCATTCCTCCCACTCCTTCCTTGTTTTTAACAATTGCAATGGACATTATCATTTTACAGTTTAAAAGTGTTTAATTGGAAAATACATAAAACCTTATTGACATTATTTAATGTTGAAAATTAAAATTGGAAGGTATTCTGAACCTTCCTATAAAGGGTGGGAGTAGAATTACTCTCTGTTACTATATCGGATAATTCAACTATGACTGTCTTTCCTAATAATGAACTCACATGATGTCAGTGGTTTTGAAGAAGTGAGTAATCTTTCCCACTGTTGGCCTCTTTATGCTGTTTATGTAGTTTTGCAATTTTTGAATAGAAAGGTTTTGAGAGCTAGTGTGGTATAATGGTCAAATGCTGGACTGGGACTGGAAGGATCCAGACTCAAGTTTGCTTTCAGCCATGGAAACTCTCTAGTGAGTTTGGACTTGTCACAATTCTCTCAGCACTGCCCACTGAATATAATGGATACTTGAGGACAGAGGAATTGGAACAGAGAATGCTGAGTAAGCAGCTTTGAGCTCATTGAGATAAAGTGGGATACATACTTAACAAATAAATGAATATCTTTATGTCCTGTGTCTGGAAGATTCATGTATCTATGCTCATGATTG
The DNA here is from genome assembly GCF_051295495.1 of Thamnophis sirtalis. NCBI lineage: Eukaryota > Metazoa > Chordata > Lepidosauria > Squamata > Natricidae > Thamnophis > Thamnophis sirtalis. Next base: position 49,525,622 of record NW_028261387.1, read on the forward strand.
TGTGTGTGTGTGTGTGTGTGTGTTTTCCTCTCTTGATTCTTTGTCTTCACAAACATTTTGTGATCTAGAAATTGTAAACCCTCAGCTTTCCTAACTATTCTGCTCTTCAATTGTGTTGGCATGCAGTTCTTATCTCCACTAGCACAGTGACAGTTGCATATAACTATTGGAACAGTTTCTCACAGCTTTTAACCTAACATTTTTAATATAACAAGCATTGCTTCTCTCTAATGGTCTTTGGTCGCATTGACCGATGATCTCTGGAGAGCCAGGGATGGAGGCCATGCCTCCATCTTGGTTCTCCTTGACCTCTCGGCGGCTTTCGATACCATCGACCATGGTATCCTTCTGCGACGACTGCGGGAGGTGGGGGTGGGAGGCACTGTCTTGCAGTGGTTCTCCTCCTACCTCTCGGACAGGTCGCAGTCGGTGTTGGTTGGGAGACAGAGATCGACCACGAGGCCCCTAACATATGGGGTGCCGCAGGGGTCGGTCCTGTCCCCCATACTATTTAATATCTACATGAAACCGCTGGGCGAGATCATTCGGAGGCACGGGATAAGATACCATCAATATGCGGACGATATGCAGCTGTATCTGTCCGCCCCGTGCCAACTCAATGAAGCGGTGGACGTGATGAACCAGGGTCTTGAGGCCGTTAGGGACTGGATGAGGGCTAACAAACTTGTACTCAGCCCGGAAATGACCGAGTGGCTGTTGTGTTTCCCTCCCAATAATTTGGCTAGTGTTCCATCGCTCAGGCTGGGGGGTCAAATTTTACACCCCTCAGACAGGGTTCGCAACTTGGGAGTCCTTCTGGACCCACAGCTGACCTTTGATTACCACCTGTCGGCTGTGACCAGGGGGGCATTTGCCCAGGTTCGCCTGGTGCGCCAGTTGCGACCCTACCTGAACCGGGAGGCTCTCACAACAGTCACTCGCGCCCTCGTGACCTCTAGGCTGGAATACTGCAACGTGCTCTACATGGGGCTGCCCTTGAAGAGCATCCGGCGGCTTCAGCTAGTCCAGAATGCGGCCGCGCGAGTGATTGTGGGTGCACCTCGGTTCGCCCGCATAACACCTATCCTCCGCGAGCTGCGCTGGCTACCTGTTGATCTCCGTGTGCGCTTCAAGGTGCTTCTTACCACCTACAAAGCCCTTCATGGTAGTGGATCTGGGTACTTGAGAGACCGCCTCCTGCCAATTACCTCCTCGAGACCCATTAGATCTCATAGATTAGGCCTCCTCCGAGTGCCATCTGCCAGCCAGTGCCGGCTGGCCACTACGCAGAGGAGAGCCTTTTCAGTAGCAGCTCCGACCCTTTGGAACGATCTCCCCGTGGAGATTCGTACCCTCACCACCCTCCAGACCTTCTGCACAGCCCTCAAGATCTGGCTTTCCCGTCAGGCCTGGGGGTAAAGATTATAATTCGCCCCCACCCGAATGCTGAATGAATGTTGCTTATTTTTTAATTACATGTTATGTTATATGTCATTGTATGTATCCCCTCCCATATAAGTTGTTAGCCGCCCTGAGTCCCCTCAGGGAAAAGGGCGGCCTATAAATAAACTTATTCTAATTCTAATTCTAATGAAAACTCTAATGAATAGCTGTAGGAACATTTTTTATGATAGATTATGTTTCAGCTTTATTCATTTACTTTCACTGTCTATGCCCAGCATGTTTCCTGAAAAGTGTCAGTAATATAAGAGAGTAAGTTTGTTTCTAGAGGTTTTTTTACAATAGTTTCCTAACTACCAGATAGTGTCTATGAAGACATTATGTGTGCTTTCAGATATGTGTGTGTGTGTGTTCTTTCAAATCAGTGTTTTGCTTCTGGAGACTGTCTCTGCAGTTTTCTTGGCAATGCTTTTGCCGTTTGCTGTTGACTTATTTGTAGGGCTATGAGTTAGACAGACTGGCCCAAGAGCATCTAGCTGGTTAAGGTAGAACTAGAACTTACAGCTTTCCAGCTTCTAGCCTCATGGCGTCCACCCACTACACTAATTTTGTTCTGCCTATTTTGAATAATGTCTATAAATGGGATTTTTTAGGATATTTGTTAGACAAATTTTAGATTATTTTTTTCAGAGTATAAGATGCACCCTTTTTCCTCAAAAAAGAGGCTGAAAATCTGGGAGCATCTTATACATCAAATACAGCATTTTTGCCTCCCGAAGCCCCGCCCCCTTCACAAAAAATGGCCGTGCATACCCTTACGGAGGCTTTCAGAGAGCGCCTGGGGACGGCAGAAATGAGCAAAACGGTGCGTCTTATACTCCGAAACATACGGTACCCACAGATGCCTTCAAATAATTATTTCCTCACTGGTTTACATCCAGAAGTGTTCCTGTACAAAGAATTAAGACAAATATTCCCAGGATAATGTTACAGGATCCAATCTGGGTCAGTCACTGGGACTAGAGGTTTAGTCTTCCAAGCTTTTAGACTCATGCTGGAGCTCATCATCAGGGAACTTCCCTTTCACCAGAAAGCATACTTTGGGATATTCTATGAGTAGTATTTAGGTGGTGCCTGGTTATGTGTGACTTTTTAGTTGTTGATTGGATTGTTGATGGCTGGTTATTAAGGTCTTTGCTCTTGTTTCCTTGTGCTGCCAAGGTTGTTAAGTACCTGATAACTAGTGGTAAATTAACACTCCTGTTGACTGACAAGGGGCATATTTCCCAGGCTTCAACCATTTTCCTGGCTATTTTTGTACCCACTTAGCCAACAATTTTAGTAGCTGTGAAATTGAATGTATATCCTTGTTCATTGCAATGTTCCTGTACAATATGCACATATCAAACAGTAGTTGTGCATTAGTGCCTGTTCTGGTTAAGAATGCTTGAACACAATACAAATGAACAACATTGTGTCTCTGTATTAATTTGCATTGAGAAGTTGGGTTTTACTCTGTAAATTTTCATGAAGTGGTGGTTCTCATTGAACTATACTACTGCTATATAAAGTACCCAGTTTATCTCTTTGTTTTAAGTATTCAAGAGCAGATTAGTACCCAATGTATATAATTTAGTATGCTGAATACTAAAGTGGAGATATTGGTCTGTGTACTTGACTGCAATATTTTATGATCCCCTTGTAAAATTGTAATAAATGTTATATTGTCTATTTTCCCTTTGGTATGGAATGAAAATTCTGTTAAAGATTTGTGCAGCATTTGCACTTAATATTGTATTTTCTTATATACCATATGTTTTGGAGTATAAGATGCGCTTCCTCCCCTAAAAGAGGGTGAAAATTTGGATGCATCTTATACACTGAATGTAGCCTCACCCACCCAATTGTTTGTTGTACAATTTGCTGTATCTCTGTCAAAGAACTTTATACAAGAAGTCTCTTGACATCAGAATGGGACAACTTGCCACGGCCAACTCCCCACAGCCAACTCTCTGCAGTCAACTTACTGTGAGATGACTTGCCACAGCCAACTCATCATAGAACAACTCCCCGTGGAACAATTCCACAATTTAATTAATTTTTTTAAAATAATTTTTAAAGTATTTTAATTTTTGTCACTCACATTTCATTTTGTCAAACCTTTTGTATCCTTTCTTTAACAATCCCATTCCGTTATTTCTTTGATATCACTGTAACTCTCATCCCGTGGAGATTTGTCCTGCGGTGAGTTAGCCATTGTGAATTGGCTGTGACGGGTTAGATACAGTGAATTGGCCATGATGAATTGGTCATATAGCGAGTTGGCCATGGTTAGTTGGCTATGGCAAGTTGTCCTAGACCCTCTTGACATCACTCTTCCATCTGTAACAATCCTGAATTTCCCTTTCTCATAGGAATACTATTAAGAAAGGGAAAAATAGCTAACTCATGTGTTTGATTGGTAATGGTTTTATTAGCAAATGGTTCAAAAATGTATTTTAAACTCAAAAATAGTCTGTGTATAAATCTTATTCTCTGAAATACAACTGCAAATCTCCTTCGCAAAGAAGACAAAGGAACATCACTTATTAGAATGCTATCCTCAAGCATAATTTAGAACCTGCAGCTTGTAACTTTGCTCAGATATCTTGTTATTTCTTTCTTTATAAAGGTGCTGCTAGCAAGTCATGATGGTTGAATCAGCCTCAGAGACCATACGTTCTACTCCCTCCGGTCAAAATGGTGTCAGCAGCCTAAACAATCCAAATGATGGAGGAGGAGGAGGTGGCGGTGGTGGTGGAGGAGGATGTGGAAGAGAGGGAGGAGCCAGTGGAGAAACCAATGGAGAAATGAGCCCAGTAGAACTCCTCCATTTTCAGCAGCAGCAGGTATGGTGGACTTGATTCTTTCATTTACTTCCTTATTTCCATTACTCATTTCTCTTCAGTTAAGTAGGCCTTAACTTTAGGAATATTGCAGATAATGGAAATAGAAAAGTTATAAATTAGGTGAATAACCTGAAGATGCTAGGTCCCACATTATATTTATTTTCTTGCAATCATAAACACATTACTCCTAAGTCCTGGATGAGAAGAATTATTTTGTGACAAAATCAAAACATTCGAAATGGCCACAAACACTCTAGAAATATGCCCATACTTCTCTCATTTTTGATTTATAAAAGCAGTTGTTAGTTTAGTTATATGTTTCTCCATGCTTAGTTAAAACTATTGTTCAACTGTTAACTGTTGTGCTGCTTCAGTTTTATTTTATAAATAGCATTTGAACAATGGCTTCAAACAAATTTTGCAAAAAAAAGTGTATAAACCCTAAAGTTCCTTTCATTTCAGCTACTATAGTAAAAAAATGTAATAAGCATTCAGTAGTACATATTTGAATAATTATTTTATATATGCAGATAGGAGCAAACAATCTGAAATGATGTTTCATGTTTCAAAAGGCAGTGATAATAAACACATTAGTAATAGCCTATCCTAACAGATCTAATGTAATATAACACATCAAGAAAACATGCATATAAAAATATTGTACATCTAAACCCTGTTCACTGTCATAATCTGATATTTGTGTTCCCTTCACCATTCAACTGTTATATTTCTTCACTTACTTTTAGATATAGCTCTATAAATGCAGAGGCATTTATAAAGTTCATGAACATCTAATTGCCTTATTTTGAACATTTATTAACTATAGAGTTGATGGTACCTCACTTGTCTATCCTTAAACTGCTTTTTAGAATGAAATACCTGGATTGGCAAAGTTGTCATTTTATTTTAATTTTATATATTACACACACACACACACACACACACACACACACACACACACACGTATATATACACATACATAACATACATGACATAAATCTTGACCATCCATCTCCCTCCAATTCCCCCAATTTCTTATTTGCTCAATTTATCATTTGTATAAAAATGAAAGTGAAGGCTGTCCCAAAAGAAGATTGCCAAATAAGTGAAGATTCCACCAATAGAAAATGCTACCTGTCATCTCAACCATTCAGAGCAATACAGTAAGCAACCTCTGTTTGCAGTGAAAATGTTGTAATGCAACAGTTGTGTCATTTGGTGTAGTTGCAGCCAGACAAAGTCAAAGCAAAATCCTTCAAAAGAATTTAAAAATTATTTGAATAACTTGCAGTTAGAAAACTTCTGTTCATTAGCAGTCACTAGTGGCATCACAAACAATATACATATTAAAACATACTCATGTGCGTTCCTAGGATATCATGGTATAATAAAAAAAGTGTCATTTCCAATGGCTAATTTTAACAGTGTGGGATGTTTTTAAGCACAGGGGGTGGTATTGTTAAAGGTCTGTTATCCTGCAGCTATATCAAGTACATAACGATGGACCAAGTATCATTTGCATTCATTGTTTCTTATTGGAATTCTTAAGAAGGACAGCTTGCTGGTTGTCAGTACATCTATCCACCCATTTACCCTCTTCTCTCCAAACCAAAGGATAGCACTTGACACTGAATGCCTGCTAGTGTAGTTCTGCATTACACAACTGTATGTGGTTATATTGCTGTGTATCAGTTGTTTTGTATGTCGACTCTTCTGTTAATTTTGCTTTGCCTGCACATTTGAAAATGACAGTCCCAGTGATTCTAGAATTGTTTGTGAAGTAGTATGTACTTGCCACATTCAGTATGAGTAAGGTTCCCAAGCAAAGTTCTACCTACCAAGCTCAACTTCATCTTATCTATAATAAGAATATAATAAATCAGGAAAATAGTTGTCAAAATTTTCAACTATATAGATAATTTATAGGTTAGTGAGATAATTCTTGTCTACATTTAGAAATGACCTTAAACATATCATCCAGTTGATTCTTCTATTAGCTGACTCTTCAGTTGGCTTGAAAACTGTAGTTAAAGAATACTCATCATGGTTTCTCAATAAATTGGACTGAGGTTGCAGAGTTCAATTCTTGCGACTGATTCACTTTAGCATTCTTATTAATAAATTGGACAAGGGGGGAGAAGGATTGCTTATCAAATTTGCACTTAATACAAAACTGGATAAGTAGTTTAAAACAGGGGTCCCAACAACCAGGATGCAGCCCACTACTTGGCCATGTAGAACTTGGCTGTGGAACTGGCAGGTGTGCATGTATGCACATGCATGGGTGCCTCCCCACTCTTGCGAGCAGTGGTGAGTGTGTGTGTGTGCATTCCATGTGTGGAGAACTATTCCCCCCCCCCCCTCCACACACAGTCTGCAAAGATGAAAAGATTGGGGAACTCTGGTTTAAAAGGCAATTGCCTTAAAATGATCTTGTTTTTTCAATGTATTGAACCCCCTGTTGCCCAAGAGAAATAGAAAGCTTTTCATATAAAAAATAACACCATCCACAGTTATAGGGTGTAAAAGAACTGATTTGTTAGTAATGTACAGTATACGAAATGTATGTTGGAATTCCTTATTCTCTCACTCAGTATATAGCCTGCTTTTATTTGAATGAGCAGAGTGGCATTGCTGCAAAAACACGGTTCACCGACAAATGCACACTCGACAAAAGCGTGCCGACAAAACCGTGGTGAGAAAACTGCGAGGTCAAAATTGCACCCACAGAAGCGCGCCGACAAATGCGCGCCGATGAAAGCGCGCCGTCAAAAAACAACAAAAACATAATAACCCTAAACCTAAACCTAACCCTAACTCTTACCTTAACCCTAATCGCGCTTTTGTGGGTGCGGTTTTGTTGGCGCTCTTTTGTGGGAGCACTTTTGACGTCGCGGGTTTCTCACCGCGGTTTTGTCAGCGCGCTTGTTGGGCGCGCATTTGACGGGTCATGCAAAAACACACACCCCAAAACCAACTTTTTGTTGCAAGTATAGTTTCCAAATCATAGGAAATAATAGTTCCACTGTATTCTGGATTAATCAGATTCCACCTTGAGTAGTATGCCCAGTTCTGACAAAGAGTTGGGAATGTTTAGTTTTGAGAAAGGTGACACAAGGGGGCTATGATAGTATTCTTTCATATACTTGAAGGATTCTCATATACAAGAAAAATCATCTTTATTCTGTCTGTATTCAAGATATAGAATAATGGTTATTTGATTATAGGAAGCAGCTTCTGATTGAATACTAGGAAAAACTTTCCAATAACAATAATAATTTTATAGTAGAACCAAAGGTGATAAGATATATTTGCTGGAAAGGGCAATAATCAGGCAAGGATGTAATTGGGATTTTTGTTCTATGCAGGGGTTGATTGTCTCAATAGTTCCAATTCTCTGCTGCTATTTTATCAGTAATACCATTTCATCAAGGATTATTACCTGCATATGCTGTAGTACTTGTATATTAGCATCAGCTGTTTCTTTCATGGCATTCAAGACTTAGGAGGTCACTTAGCATTAGGAGAATATCTTGAACAGTGAATGATATGCCTGGAACTATGTCATAAACATAATTGTTAATACAGTTGGCCAATCAACAGCGACCTCCTCAGACTAGGGTCTAGGTCCAATCAGCAAAGTAACCCACTCTTCAATTTTCATAGAATGGGCAAATTGTCCCTTGCTAATTGAAATATCCCATCCCTGGGAGCCAGTTAAAATGGAAGACAAAGGACAAACTATTTTTCACTCAAGATAATTATAATACTAGCAATCCTACAAGCTATTTTAAAAAATATGAATTCATATATAAAAAGAGATGCATACCAAAGGTTTGTAAATGCTGTCACAAAGGGCTGGCTTCTACGCATATACTTGGATAAAAATGAATGCTTTGTTAGAGCTACAAGGCTTAGATGGTGGAAGGTAGGTACTATAAATGGTAGATAGAATTGGGCAGGGCTCCTCAACCCACTGCCGGGTTGTAGCCTGTTTGGAACTGGGCCACGCAAACAGCTGGCCAGTTCACATGTGTGCACACGTCTCAGCTTATGTGAGTGGCGGACTGGTGCACATGCATGCAACCTGATTTGCATGAGCAGTGGGCTGGTGCGCATGTGCATAGCTCAACTTACACAGGTGGTGGGCCAGTGCGTGCCTAAGCCAACAAGCCAACATTCGCACAGGCTGGTTCCCCTCTCTCCCTCACCAGGCCACCAAACCATAAAGGTTGGGCACTGCTACCTTAAGGAGGCCTCACAAATGAGGTAAAATAATGTGGCCCTTTTGCCTTTAGAAGCAAAAGGCCATGATGTTGCTTTAAAAAGCAGTGTTGAAGAAGTGCTTCACACAGATTTCTGTCAAAGCAGCTCAGCCGTTTGAAACCATTCACAGACATTGTATGTACTTTATCAAATAATCAAGTAATTCTGCATTTGCTGTATCTACAATCTCTTGCTCTTCAATTACATAAGCTTGTAATCAGGGCCGGATTTAGATGAAAAGCGGTCCTAGGCTATTCCACTTATGACGCCTCTCGCCCGACCGCTGGTGCCGGGAACGTGGGCGGGCTGCCCAACTGCTGCGGCGCTGGAACGATCTTAACCAATACATTTTTATGTTTGCTTATTAGTCATATGCGTAGAATTTCTCCTTATTTTCAGTTCAGTGTTTTAGTGTTCACTGTTTTTAGAATAGTGTAATTTTAATTTTGCTAACAATTTGAATGTAGGCCCCTCTTGATCTTGAGGCCCTAGGCTGAAGCCTAGTTAGCCTATAGGAAAATCCGGCACTGCTTGTAATAAATCAGTTTATAGTTCCATCTTGTAGTCACTGGTTGTTTAGATCAGGTTTATGGGCTATGTCATAAATCCCTACAATCCCCTATTTGAAAGACTGACTACACCATGCTTCTGTAGGTTCCATTTGCTCACAAGAAATCCAAATAATAATCTTATGGGAATAAATCATTATGCTACTTTTGATTCCTTCCATGGTGTTTGCCCTACACAAATATCTATATATCTCTATCTCTTATCTCTCTCTATCTCTCTATCCATCCATCCATCCATCCATCCATCCATCCATCCATCCATCCATCCATCCATCCATCCATCCATCCATCCATCCATCTATCTATCTATCTATCTATCTATCTATCTATCTTTCTATCTAATGGATTATACCTTTGACCCAAATTTTAGGCAGATCTTGTCAAGATATTTTTTGTGTGAATTCAAAAGTCCACAAAGGGAATTTATCTCTCACAAAATGTGCCTTTACCCATGTTCTTAAATTTGTGTGTGTACTTGTACGTGTACGTGTACGCATTTGTGTATAATTCTGTATGGCTGTATCTCTGTCTCTATTTCTATCTCTGTCCCAGGAATGACATCAGAGCTCTCTTTCCAGAAGAGTGCAGTGTTAGGAGTAGCTTGAGATACTAAACAGAACCCTCAAAATCCCAGGCCTCTGGTAGAAGACCTGAGATTGAGAAAACACATACTCCCCATAGGGGTGAGAAGGGATTTTTAAAAAATCAACAATGCAATATGCTTGGACTTCAGCCTACATTATTTTTGATATTTTCTTTTAAATAAAGAAGTGCGTACAGATGTGCTAAGTTTGTTACATATAAAAGAAAAGTATAGGAAGTACAAGGATTTTTCTGCGTGCATTTTTATCTGCCCCCCTGACATTTGGGTATTTGTTTAAAGATTTGTGGATATAGTATTTACACAGTAACTGCACAGATGTGTCTGAATACATATATACATGCTAGTTGTGAAGGTTCCTTGATGCTCTCTAAACTTGGTTGTTTTCTTGCAGATGTTTCATTATCCAAACTAGGTAACATCATCAGGGCTAGTCATTTCTAAAATAAGTTTTAGAAAACGTAATATGTTCCTCCTCATTTACTAAATACGGCAATGAGTCCAACCATATTGGAGATTGCCTCCCTAAGCCATAAATATTAGTGTTAGAGCTATAAAAAATTTCTATGATGCTTTAATAGCTAACACTGTAAATCCATTACCTTTACATTAGATTACAATGCAATGTTCAATGTAATGTACATTATATTACAACTGTTTCTTATTCAATCAAGCCTCTGTTTTCCTGATGAAAGGAAATTGTGTGCATCCTGCTTTTTGGAATCATCCTGCAGAACGATAGAGATGCACTTCCCTCTCCTGTCACAGATGTGTTTGCGCTTGTGGCCTTAGTAAAGTCTGTCTTCATAATGCCTAGAATCTCGGCAGTGTAATTCAATTAATTACTTTGTAGGCTCTATTTCACTAGGGGTCTAAGTACTGCAGTGCTCAATGAGCAGAAAGTCCTTTAGTGAGATGGGTGCTGATTGGTTGGGCCATTAAAATTCACAGAAGAAAAATGTCATGTTTACTCAGTGCCTCTCCCAATCAATGTGGAAATTGCCAGATATTTCCACAAACAAGAGCTTATAATATGATATGGTTTGACTTGATGTTGTACATGGAAAATATGTTCAGACTCACCATGTAGCACTCAAAGGGAACAAATACTATGTTTGTATATTTATTACACTCACTTGTATAGGGTTACACAAAGATCTGTGTGGCAATTATTTTGAAGAGGTGCTTATGAAACATTAAATTAGTCATTGGATTCTTGGATTCCATATGAACTAGCCAAGTGGGTGACAGTTCTCTCCAAATTTTTTTTCATTTATGAATTATGTATTTTTGCAAATATAAGCAATTGTATTAACTTTAAATGCCCGTTCTATTTATAAGATGACTTGTCTCCCTTTTCAAAGTAAGCACATAAATATGTGTGCTTCCCTCTTCTCTGCTGCATACTTAGCATCATTCACTGTATCTTATTAGGCAGATATTTATTTATTTAATTTTTATGCTGCCCATCTCACTATCCAAAGCAACGCTAGGTGGCTTACAGTGCCATAAAATCATAAATATAAAAAGTATTCAAATTAACCAATAGATTAGAAATTAAGAGCATGAACAGTACAGCAGTCACCTCTTGTCTTATCACTCCAACAATCACCTCCAGCATAATGCTCCCCCATCAAGGCCCAAGTCAAACCATCAGAGCCAAGGTTTTTAGGCTCTTCCAGATGGCCAAAATGGATGTGGCAGATCTCACCTCTGGTGGCAAGATGTTCCAGAAGGTGGGGCCATAGCAGAAAAGGCTCTTCTCCTAGACCCCACAGTCTGAAGTTCCTTGACTTGACGAATTCTTTCAAAAGCCTACCTTATGTCCAAAGGTGGGCTTTAAAAATTTCAGCAATGGGTTCTCTGTCCAATTGCTGGGTGGGCGTGGCCATGGGGTGTGTGGTTTAGTTGGACTCCTGCACTACGACTGGGGGGCGGCATTTTCACCTTCCCCAGGCTCTGGCTTCCCTAGGTTTTACTCAAGCCTATGGGAGGGTGAAAACTGCCTCCCCTGGGCTCCGGAGGCCCTCCGAAGGCCAGAAATAGGCCTCATGGGCTCAGCACTTACCTCGCATCCAAAACAGGCTGCGTGGAGGCTAGTGGGGGGGAGGGGTGTGGTGGGAGGGGAGCGGTGTGGTCGGAGGGGTGTGATGGGGTGAGGTAGAAGGAGTGGGGCAGGGTCGGTGGAATGGTATTTGGAGATTCTCCGAACTCGCCATAATGTTAGCTACAGGTTTTCCTGAACCTGGGCAAACCCGTAGCAGCCCACCCTTGCTTATGTCCTTCAGAATGTGCTCTAAAGGCGAGGAAGGTGAAAATGGTTTAAAATGCAACTCCTGTAGATACACTATTGTGGTAGGATCAGACTGAACAAGATACATTTGGACAGGATTGTTGCAATTTATGTAATGTTCCCTGCTCCTTTCTGGTATTGGATGTATTGTATTTATTGTTACTGTCACTATGGGCAATATTAACTGCAGTTTAACTTTTCCCCCCTTAGCTTGCAAAGATCATAATATCGTCTCCCATTGTATGGTGGGAAAGATGCTCAACCTTTATCTTCCGTTTGGAGAAAGGATTAAGATATGAAATAGGTGTTCTAAACAATATGGAGGTTTGATGCATTTTTAAGAGGAATAATGTGAAAATTTGGCCTGTTGAAAATTTGTATGTTTTAATAAAATTATTATGTGCTTTGTAGCATTTTGAGGGTTATAAAACTATATGTGGGGTATAAACTTTGCATGCCTCCAATATAGTGATTGAAGTGATAGAAGAAAGAAGAAATGAACATTCTTTAATGTCCTTTACTTTTATCAGAAAAGGCAAATCTAGCAAAGATAGCCTCTTAAATCTATCCTTCCATCAGGGGTTGGTTGCTGCCAATGTTATTGCCAGCTTGTAACCTACGTGCAACGTGTTTTGTATGTATGCGCTGTTCAATGTAAATGTAAATTGTTCTGCATGCATGCGCTGAACAATTTACAATGAACTGCACATGCGCAGTCACTAAAATCCAAAATGGTGGTGGCCAAGCGGCAGCGAGGGAACCAGTTCGGGGACGTGGCAGGTCTGGGTTGCTGCCGGTTCTGTGACCCAGGCCTGAATTCCACTACTGGTTTGGCCGAACCGGCAGCAACCCACCTCTGCCTTCCATTTATGTATCTTAACTGTAAAAGGGGGCTATAGGCATGTGTATGTGTGCATCCACACATGCACACTTGGAATCATTATCCCAAATAATGTTTGCCTTCACTTAAATGCATTCCCTAATGCTGTATATAATTAACCTGTGGAACTCACCAGTGCGAGACAGTACTTAAAGGCAGAGGAAGTTTTGAACACAGATGGCATCTGCAGTGACAATAGCTCAGATGAGAATCATTGGTGCCATCAATCTTCATGCTTCAGGAAACAAGCTGAACAGCAGCTGGGGTCAGTAATAAATGTCCCCATCTATAGAGTTTTGCACAATTAGGTACTTCATGAAGGATTTACACCTTCTCAAGAAGTATCCCATGTCTGCCCCTGCTTAAAAGGGTAACCTAGCCATCAGCTTGTTCCTGTCTGACAGCTTCTGTCTCTTCCTTGTGCTTTAGACCCCAATACATTTTACCTCAATGCTTTTTCCTATTGAGCCCTAATTCTCAAGAGAAGAAAGAAGAGAAAGAAAATATGGACTATAAAGAAGACTGTAAGGGAAATATTAGTTTTTCTTCAGGTATCAAGCCAATGCAAAATGCAGTGTCTAATAACCTCCATGCCATAAGATGGTCCAGGGTGCTACTAGATGAAAGAAATTTTCTTCCAAATAATTTCTCTCTGAGGACAAATAGCTAATACCATGAAATGAGGAAAGTTTAAAATGTTCTGGTGTAGGACTAAATGTAATTTAAATTGGCTTCATTTGGAGAGATACAATGTCAGTGTATCATGAGTTGTGTATATGAAGCTCATTATCACATTCACTGATGCCAGTTTATTTTAACTTGGTCTTTGCCAACCGCTGAAGTGGGAGCTTCATTTCCAGAATAAACTAGTCAGCATGGCTAATGTTGAGAATTCTGGGAGATGAATTCCTTTAAGGTAGATAAGGTGCCCAAGTTGTGACTATGTTTTCTAATACTTGATGGATATTCATGTGGAACCATAAGCTTAAATGTATCAATTTCTTGGAAGGTGGGCTGCACAAGTAATAGGTGCCCCCCCCAACAATATACCCTATGAAAATGCAAAGCAATACAAACGATGTTTCAGAAATGTTTCCTATTGCATGAAGGATGGCAGGACACAACATCTAAATGGAACTTAGCACTCACAACTGTGTGTACTATGTTGGACTGATGCTCTTGGGGTGAAAGTGTTGCTATGACTCCTCAAGAGGGCAACAAATAGTAATACCTTGTGAAGCTATATATCAATGTGATGATGAATGGTCACCCATGCTAGCATCACTCATTCGCTTCCATCTGCCTTCTAAAATTAGGGAAAAAAAAGTATTTATTTGAGCTTAATTTGCTGTTACAGCATGGTTAGCTGCAAGTGCAAGTTAAAATGCTGATGGATATGAAAATATTCTAATCCTTTCTTTCAGTTGAAGAAGATAGTCTGAGGAAAGAACAGGCATCCTAAACTCTTGAAGTATCTGGAAGAGAAACATTCACCTGATTGTTGAGCAGAGTATGCTATAACAGTCTTAGCCATTTGAAATTATAGTGGACCCACTCATACATTTGCATTCACATGACATGACATGACATGACAATTTGCATACACAACATTATTTGTTTCTGGCTTCATAGTCTATCCAACCGTCTAACCAATGGGGAGACTCCTTCCTTAGTCACATATTTAGTTGAGCAACGTGTAGACCCCACCCCCTGTACTAAAAGTACTGATATATGTTTGTACTTCAGTAACAATAAAAACCACAATCCTTGGAGTTCAAATCAGTCCTATGTCTACTCTCGTATTTTCTTTCTTTTTTTTTAGTGACAGAAAGGTGGATTTTTCCTAAACACAGGTGTGCCGGGCCACCACTCCAGTGCCTTCACCAGACTGATCACTGGATAATCCTTGATTCAAATATCCAAAATATTTTGTAGAAGCTGTCCACAATTGCATAAGCCGCCTGTACTTCCCATATATCTGATGAGTTGATTGTGGAATATTTTGATTTACAAAGAGATGCTGTGTGCAAAGTGATATATAGATTTAGTCTGCAGTATTCGACATGAGGCAATCATAACTTTATCATAAAACATGTTAGTTAAAACAATGCTTCTTGTCCCAGTGTACTAAATTGGTTTTGCAGATGAGCATTCAATTAATGCATCCTGTCATTTTGTTAGAGAAATTCTTAAATTCCTTGCAACTGATAATATATTTTCACAAAACAATTGAACATCTGGGACGAAACAATTACACAACCTGTGAGAGATGTACACTAACTATCTTCCTATAAAGAGACAAAGTGATTTCCTCAAGACAGTGTAACAGTGCTTCTGCATGGCGGTTCTAAGCCGCTTGTTTGTGCTAAAGTCAACTGGAAATTAAACCAGCTTAAAAAATTGCTGTCCAGAATTCAGACTTTTCATTAGCTTTAGCAATGATGCTGGGTAGGTGTCCTGTCCTGATGGTGGTTGCCATGGCCCCTGATTGGTGGATTCCCCTGTTTCTTTACCCCTCTCACTTGGTCTGGAAAATCAAGCACCATTCACCATGTGGATAAGTCTTTAAATATGTGGTTTCCACTGATAGATGTTTTGTTTAAGACCCCCCTCATTAACTCCCTGCACATTTGTGGCACCTTCCTTTTTGTTCACTAGTCTTTTTAAAAAAGGAAAGAAATGATCACAATTTTACTATTCTTCACTTGGGCTGGAAGGATTCAGCCCTCTGTGAGATTATGTGCTTAGAAAAGGGCATGCAGGCTGGCAGCCCAGGACAGATGCCAGGGCCTGAAGGCATTTGTTTACAATGCATAGGAGCCAAACAGAGTGGAGGCATTTGCTGCTAATAAAATGAAGGGCAGTGGGTGGATCACTCAGCACTACTTGTGAAAGCAGAAGTGGAAAAATACCACTTTTGATGCAGACAAGAAAAAGCAAGTATAGGTTGCTTCAGCAGTGGGCTGTGGTGAGGAAGAGGGCAAGCTAAGGATGGCAATATGCATTACTGCTCTTATCCTGATGTTTGAGGAAGCAGTGTGGAGGAGCCCTGAATGCTGAGGCAATGAATAAAGTTAATTGCTCTCAAGCTTTTAGATTGCTGCTTGGTCTGAATGATGATTTCTTGATCTTTTGGTAATTTGTGCTTTTTGTATCAGTACATAAATAATCTGCAGTCTGAAATAACTTGATAAAGATATTGTGAAGATGCCTATTCCAAACATGGAGTTTAAAAGAACCTTTTAGATAATATAGAAAAGAATTTTGTTGTGATTATTCCAGCTGTGGTGCAGGTATAACATGTTCTCTCCACCTCTTCCCAGGCAGACAGAGTGCCCAACTCCTGAGCTTATGGTAAACAAGATCTGGAAACGTGAGCTGGGCTGTGGAGTAATGAGGTGACAGAAAGAGAGAGAGATAAACAGAGAGAGTCAGAAGTCAGGCATCTGACAGGAGTTTAGACTGAAACAAACAGCATTGGCAAGAGAGCACACGTCACTTTTGAACAAGACAGAGTGTCTGTTTCCATGCAACGGGCAGAACTGAAGAGCTTGTTTAAACAGAGATGAAAGGAGCAAGGAGACGGGGTGACCTGTAGCTAGTGTATGGTCCTAATGTTAGAAAAAAGGAAGAGAGGTGTAAGGAAAAGAAGAAGGGAGTTGCTGAATCCTAATTCAGAGTGTTTTAAAAAAATCTGGGATGGGTAAGTAAAGACCTTGAGAATTCCATGCAGAGATCAGGAAGTTTGGGCTATTTCATTTATGAATGAATCAAGAACTCAATTTAACAAAGAGGAAAGCAGAACCAGTAGTATATGATTTAACCACCTCTGTTGCTAAATCTGCGGTCTCAAACTGATAAAGAGTAAAGCTACTTGGTATTTAGAGGAAGAATATTTGAACCCAAAATCAGAACTCTTTTTTTTTGTTTTTTTGTTAATGATGGTTACTTCCCACTTCTGGACTTCTGCTTCATAAGTCTAGTTAGTTTTCTGTATCTTCTGAAAACTTGTCATTTTATCAGACTTTTCATATTCCTACTCTTTATGGCATGTCTCTTAGCTTCTCATCTTTTTTTCTACCACCTTCCTCTATCCACCTTCACCTTTTCCAATTTAATGCAGGACAGTCTCTAAGAAAACATTAAATATTGTGTGCAGTTGTTAAAAAAGCAGAAATAGTCATTTTATGTTCTGCATTGTACTAGGAGTTTATAGTTGGGATGTGTGTTTGTGTTTATTCACTGTAGAGCAACTCATAATTGAGTACTTTTATAAGCAATAGTACATTTGTGTAATAACAGGTACAGTTGTATAACAATTTGTATAATAACAATGTTTTTATGTAGATATGTCTTGTTGCTAGAATAGATTAGGCTCTGACTATCTTTGAAAGAGATACTTTGGAACACATGGGAGCATGAATACAGTTCTTGTCTGTGACTCATTAAAGCAGTTATGTCTGTTTCCAGGATTGTGTGGTTTCAGCAAATATCTCCCCTGCTTTCCTTTTGCAGACGCTTAAAAAAGATGTTTGCTTGAATGACTCATATATAGATGCCACATTCTTACTCCTGCACATTCTGAAGCTTTACATAGTCCTTTATAGATATTATCACTTGCCCAGATAAGCTACCAAAAACATATGTAGTGGTGTTAAGGAATGTTTTAAAATGCTTTTTCCCACATTTCCTATTTAGGTACCTGTAGATCATACAGACTGAAATAGTAGTGCTGCATGAATAAGTTTTTTAAAGCAATAAAAGTGTTATATATAAAGCTTCTACAAGTAATCCTGGTACACAGTATAGCTTTTTAACAATATGCACCAGCAAACAGATCTAAATTGATCCTTCACGAATTGCTTGTGGAAGCTGACACTAAAGTACTGAATTCTCAAATCTCAGTAGAGATTTAGTTGGGCTCCTAAGCACATTGTTAAAGAAATAAGTACATGTGTTTTGCAACTGCAACCTAGATCAAGGGTTGAGCTTTTGTTGGAGAACTCTGGGCCCATTTGTGCTCCTTACATTGGCTTTAAGTGTTTTTTTTAAAATAGAAAATATGTTTTAGACTTCTTCCTTGCATTCTGAAAGACCAGAGGTCAAGAGCCCTTGATTGTAAGCAACCCAGGTCTGGAAATATAGCTCCAACAATATGCTCTGGTGTGTCTTGTTCATTTAAATTGTGTTCACTTTCAAAGTAATTGCGGAATGTCTATTTATAGCCACACTTGGTCCACAAGGGTCACTATACCTGCAATCTAAAAGCTGGTTTAGCATACTGTATGCATACAGTTCTGTTGTAATTGTGCTCAGAAATGTCTTCAGGAAATGGGGAGAACAACTCTCACCTCTTTCCAAGGATGAAAGTATTAAATGCAATTTCCAGAAAGGCTTCTACAAATCTTGTCTGAGAATGGGAAAAACAGAGGAATCACTTCCCAGCTTTCTCTAGCAAATTTGATGGTGTTAGGAGAAAAAGCTTAAGTTTCAATGGTGGGGCCCAGTTGAAAAATGTCCTGAGATTCAATAGCATGCACTTACTTTGTGGCAAAGGTCATGAGAGGTGAAAGGTCAGTCAGGGTCATGGGAGGGTTGCCTAGCATCTGGGAACTCCCACAGTGGTTGCTGTGGGAACACTGAGAGACCTCCAGTGTGCTAACATCCTGTAACGAGATTCAGAAGAGCTCCAATCTTTAGACAATAATGAGTTTTTAACTTGGGCTAAGTCCACCCCTCCAGAACCATGTCCTCAAATGCAGATCCCTTTAATCCTTAGGAAAGGGGGGTGGAGGCGGATACTGCAGAGACTGCAAAGTGAAAAACAAGGCAACATGGTGAAAAATAACCCTCTCCCTTGCTCAATACAATGAGGGTAAGAATATAACCCTGAGTAGTAGGCTTAGGACAGAATTATGGTGCTCTTGACTTCCCTAGGAGTCTTTGATAAGAACATCTGGAGAAAGATTAACTCTTCAGAAACCTATTGTTTTTCTCCTGTATTTGCTTGACAGTATGCTCAATCTGGTAACTAGAATTCTGACACAAATGTCCTCTCTGCTGGAGTGGCCAGACTAACCATGCTGTAAAGCCAATGTTTATCATCTGGCTTTGAACTAAGTTGTGTTTCAATGTGTCTGGGATATTTGTAACTGTTACTATGATTCTTTTTCTCTCAAAGCAAGGATCTTTGCCAGATGTCTGCAGGCACAAGTAAGCCTATATCTTAGGCAGTTAAGTAATGCTGTGAAGACTATTCTTTATAGTGAATTATATTTGACAATTGTTTTCTGTCTATACTCTGCTGAAAAATCCATGAAACCTCTGACAAACTGCAGAGTAACCTGTGAGAAAGAGGCTGCACCTTGTTTACATATGCTGACTTTGAAGGTGGGCTAATAATTTTCCTCTGTGCAGTATTCCCCTCTCTCCACATATTTTTTAAAAGCAGAAATCTGTCAGTGTATTTGGCCTTCTGATGGACTAACTAGATTAGTAGGTATTGAGTTTTTAAATTTTGCAGAACCATCATTTGTTCCATTAATCTTTTTTTTTAAAAAAACTAAGTGCCAGCTCACGTATTGCTAATTTCAAAACAACAATTACAGTGATCTAATATATTGAAATGTTTCATTTATATATTTAATATAGTTTCATAAAATTTCCAATGGTTTCAAAGGATTAGGGACATGTGTTCTCACAAACCATCTGATTTCTAATTTAATGAATCCATACTATACATTTATTGGAAAAGTATTTTAACAGGACAGTTCCAAAGTGAATATCTTTGGCTTCTCTACCTTTAAACCTCCAGATGATCTTTTCTCTATCTGTACCATGGGGGAAAAAGTTGATGAAATGGGAATGATATATTCAACAACATTCAGAAGGTGTAGAACAAATCAGAGGATGGATAGTGAAATAGTCATTCAAAGACAGACAGCTAATAAAGTGCATGCTAGTGAATCTCAGCACATTTTTCAAGGGGTCAGTATGATGAGAACATTTCACCATTTCAATGCAAAATTGAAAATAGGAAATATTATGAAAACCATGTTAAATACACAATTTATCAGTGGGGGGATTCTAAAATGTTAGCAACTGGTTCTCTGCCTGGGTGATTGGTGGGCATGGCCATGGTGGGTGTGGCTACTCTGCCTCCTGTACCATGGCGGTGGTGGTGGTGGTGTTTTCACCCTCCCCAAGCTCTGGAGGCTTTCCCAGAGCCTCCAGGAGGGCAAAAACATCCTCCCCCAGGTTCTGGAGGCCCTCCGGAAGCCGGAAACAGGCCTGTTTTCGGACTTCTGGAAGGCCCCATTTTTGCCCTCCCAGACCCTCCACATGGCCCCTTCATTTACCTGGCATCCAAAATGGGCTGTTTTGAGACTGCTGGGAGGGACAGGATGGGATGGGAGGGGCAGGTAGCTGGGGCCAGCAAATCCTTCCAATTACCAGTTCACCTGAACCAGTACGAAACGACTGAATTCCATCACTGCAATTTATGTACATAGCCATCTATAATTATGGGATGTATAGTTCTTATGCTTAGGCTTGCTTATGGAATGCCACTGAAAGGCTGAATTCTTGTTTGGAAGGCTTCTTCCAGTATTATAGTTAGTTCAGAAGCAATAGCATCTGAGGATGAGTAGAGGAATACACAGAGTTAGGTCTTGATTTTCCAAACAAATAATGTTGATTTTTTTAAAAAAATAAGCCAAAGTTTGACAAAGTCATCATCAGTATGTTTGGTAATCTAAGACATTTATTTTTAGTTTTTAATCTGAAACATAAAATTGCAGTTAAAATAAAAACAGAAATGAGAAGATATTTTATTATGGACATTGACATCTCTTCCTCAAACTAGGCAACCTTAAAACATTCTAGGATGTACTTTTTCATTAAATAGGAAACAAACTAGTTACTTTTGATAGTGCACTTATCATCTTGGCATAATGAAACATTTGAAAATGTTGAAATACATGGTTAGCTGACAATAATTGACAATGATCTGTTAATCCTGCAAAAATTATAGAAAGTACTTGTTCAGAGAAAAGTTTATAAAATAAATCAGTATTTTTAAAAGAAGTAAAAAACAGAACAACAAAATAACAACTTGAAAGGGGGCTTGGAGTCCAACTTCCTGCCTAAACAGAAAACCCTATATTGTGTCAGAAAATTATTGTCCAATCAATGGTCACAAATGTACAGACATCATGGGAGTACATGATCTCTCATAATTGGTGATGTCATAGATATTACCCATTAAGTGCCCTGGCAACTGCACCACTCATTACACTTAGCAAGTGCACAGCAATGGCAGTGCTAACTGGTAGGGTAGAACGTCATTTATTCTGCAATCCTAAAACAAGAATATAGTATTCAAAATAGAGTCTTGATCTAAGTGTGATATTTTGACATAGAGAAAAGAAGTTCAAGAATTTAGAGAGTTAGGACAGACTTATCCTTAAGATTTTCTTGTTATTAGTCTGGCAGGCAGGCAAAAGAAGTAGTTACTTGCTAAGCCACTTATATAGAAAACTCAAGAAGAAACAGGTAATCAACTAATTACTTCGGAGGAATTAGATGCTGGTTAGCTGATTAGTGGAAAAGAACACTAAGAGCCATTGATTGGTTGCTAAAAAGAAGCATAATACAAAACTGTAAAATACTTTCTTTTTGCAATTTTGAAAAAGAAGGAAACTTTCTAAAGTGTAATCTTTGCTCTTAATCTATATATTTTAATGACAGTTTATAGTTGATGATGTATGTTTTCCACTAAAGCAGATAACTGAATATAATAAGAGTGTATGAACCTCCCCCACTTTCATTTCTACAGTACAAATACAGTATACTGTATGAGTTTGAGTTTAATTTTAGTTCCTAAAAATTTACTTATTTTCTTACTTTTTACTTACAAAAAAATTGACAATCCTACTGAAATACAGCTTAAAGACTAAAAAAAATGTTAAAAGCCTCTAAGTGTTTGATATATTCTCCCCTGCCTACCATCCACAACAGTGTTTCCACACATGTGATTCATGTGCTTTCAAATTTTTGAACTTTGGGGCTGGGAAAAGTGGATTTCATAAACCTCTCCCTTTTATTGTAATAGCTGTAAATTTTCAAGTGAGTTTTCTGTTGCTCAAAACCCCATTGGATATAGGTTGGGCTCCCTTTTGCTCTTAGCGCCAAAAGAAAATATCAGATTATTTCATCCTGTTTAGAAACAAGCTATTCTCTCCTAAAACAATTCTGTTGATTCTGAGTAACTGCTTTTTAAAAATACAATGAAATAATACTGGCCCATCTGGAAAAACCATTTCATTGACAAGGTATAGTATTTATTTTGTCTCTTTGGAACCAGTTTTATGACAGACATATGTTATACTAATGTTAAGTGAAAATAAGCTTTTAAAATGGAGCAGTTCATATTAAACAGAGTGAAGGTGTATCTACATAGATAAGAGAATAACTTGACCACATAAAACTCTGTTCAATGGATCTGATCACATTTCAAACATACATTTGTAAAACGTTATTAGAGTATTTTAAGATAAAAATGAAAGGTTGGAGCACTTAAGTGATCATCAGCTTTCTATTACTTTGCCTGATTTAGAGTTCCTAAATGAATATAAAACAGATTTTTAAAAAATGAGGAGAGAACCTGTTTCTTCTATCCTTTGTTAGTAATGTTTTTGACCAAGGAGAGTGATAGATAAAAAATTGAAGTCCTACATAGACTTTGTAAGGAGTTGGTAACATGTGGCTATAAAAAAATAATGAGCTTGGAAGTTAGAGACATTTCTTTCAACAAATTGGAAAAATCTGACCACATGTTGCTGCTTTTTTATACCATTTAGTTCTGATCGTATAAAAATAAGCAGATGTAAGTATGTATTTCAGGGTGATAACATTTCTTGATAATAGCTATCCAAAATATGTGATCAAATGTTTTAAAACTGCTGAATTTGGAATATGTTATTTTTTATGAGGTTAGTGTAACAAAATGTGAAATATGTATGGTTTTTCCATACTTTTCTGATTAAGTATTTTTTAGTAATTGCACACATGTATACATAGTTATTTAGCCATCACATTGTTCCCTTTCAGGATAAGTAACAATATGGCGAGTGAATTAAAAGAACTACAGCAGTAGATCTTAGAAATTGAAGGTTTGATTATACTAAAAACAAATAACGTTGCAATAATTTACATCAATACAATTCACTGCATTTCTCTATATTTTTCTAACCTTGGAAACTGTTCTTGCTTCCATCATGTCCACATATGGCTTCAAATTTTGCTGTTTATCCTTTAAGCTTTTCACTTCTCTTTTTTGAGGAATTCATCTACTCCAGTCTTTCCCTTTATCTCAATTCATTCACCCTTTATATATTTGTTTTGTGATTTGATCCTGCTCCATTTTCATTATATGACCAGATCACCTCAATGTACTTATTTCGTATCAGCAATCTTTTTTGCATTCAAGTCACAGTCATTCATGACCCATTCGTAAGGTGACCAGATTTTCAGATTGGTAAAGAGGGACACCTTTGACCGGGGGTGGGGGCTTGATTAAAAATTTTATACGGAGCAACAAAAATTTTCATACAACGCAAAAATAGTATTGTAATATTTTTTTTATTTCAACATAACTACAATTTACAAATATAAACAACTGTAGCTGCTGTCGCTAAATGCCAGGTCTGTGGTTCATAAGGCCCCCCTCATCCGGGACTTGATAATTGATGAGGGCGCAGACCTGGCATGTATTACTGAAACATGGCTGGGCACGGAGGGAGGAGTCCCCCTCGTAGAGATGTGCCCAGATGGATTTCAGGTGCTGCATCAGCCGAGAGCCCAGGGAAGGGGTGGCGGTGTGGCTATTGTAGTCCGGGAGTCTTTAGTACCTCGTAGGATCCCTGCTCCGGAGCTTGTCGGGTGTGAGTCCCTACTGGTGAAGCTGGACCTCAAGGGTCAAGTGGGTTTGTTGCTTACGTACCTGCCTCCCAACTGCGTTGCAACAGCCCTCTCCTCGCTTCTCGAGTCAGTAGCCGAGCTGGCGGTTGAGTTCCCTAGACTTATGGTGCTGGGGGATTTCAACCTGCGTTCGCTCGGTGAACGCTCTGATGGAGCGCAGGAGTTCATGGCTTCCATGACAGCCATGGGCTTGACTCAGGTAATTCGAGGCCCAACCCACTCAGCGGGTCACACGCTCGACCTCGTATTCCTCTCGGAGCAGTGGAGTTATGATCTTGGTCTGAGGGGTAATGAGATCATACCCCTGTCGTGGTCAGACCACTGCCTACTGAGGCTAGACTTCCGGAGGCCAAACCCCCACCGTAGGGAGGAGGAACCGACGGAGCTTGGGGTTATTCCAGATACTCTCGCCCACAGTTCGGTGGAGACCCTTGTCGCTGCCTGGCACTCGGCAGCTTCTGGGTCTCTAAACCGGATTGCGCCACTACGGCCCTTCCGGGTCAGCGGCCCCCGGAGGCCTCCTTGGTTCACCGAGGAGCTCCGGGAGATAAAGCGCCGGAGGAGACGCCTAGAGCACCTGTGGAGATCAGACAGGTCCGAATTGAACCGGGCACTTGTAACAGCATGCACCAAGGAGTACACCCGAGCTTTAAGATCGGCAAAAAGAACATACATTGCCTCCTTGGTAGCGTCCGCCGAGTCCCGCCCAGCCGCCCTGTTTAGGATAACCTAAATAGGAGGGAGACGGGGGAACCCTTACAGGGTAAGGCTGAGGAGTATGTTCAGTTCTTGGCGGACAAAGTTGCCCGGTTTCGAGCGGACCTAGACTCCACTCTTGCAGAGCCAGCTGAGACACAGGGGAAAGACTTGGCAAACCATCTCTGGGTTGAGTTTCAGGAAGTTGCCTCTGGGGATGTGGACAAGGCTATGCGAGCTGTGAGTACCTCCACTTGTGTACTGGACCCGTGTCCCTCCTGGCTGGTTGCCAACAGCAGTGAGGTGACACGAGGCTGGATCCAAGCGGTTGTTGTTGCATCTCTTCGGGAGGGGCACTTCCCCACCGAGCTTAAGGCAGCGGTGGTGAGGCCCCTTCTGAAGAAACCGTCTTTGGACCCAGCTGTTCTTAATAACTACCGTCCAGTCTCCAACCTTCCCTATGTGGGGAAGGTTGTTGAGAAAGTGGTTGCTCTCCAGCTTCAGCGTACCTTGGAGGAAGCAAACTATCTTGACCCCTTCCAGTCCGGCTTCAGACCAGGTTACAGCACAGAAACCGCTTTGGTCGCATTGACCGATGATCTCTGGAGAGCTAGGGATGGAGGCTTTGCGTCCATCCTAGTTCTCCTTGACCTCTCAGCGGCTTTCGATACCATCGACCATGGTATCCTTCTGCGACGACTGCGGGAGGTGGGAGTGGGCGGCACTGTCTTGCAGTGGTTCTCCTCCTACCTCTCGGACAGGTCGCAGTCGGTGTTGGTGGGTGGGCAGAGATCGTCCCCGAGGCCCCTAACATATGGGGTGCCACAGGGGTCGGTCTTGTCCCCCCTCCTATTTAACATATACATGAAACCGCTGGGCGAGATCATTCGGAGGCACGGGATAAAGTATCACCAATATGCGGACGATACACAACTGTATCTGTCCGCCCCGTGCCAACTCAATGAAGCGGTGGACGTGATGAACCAGGGTCTGGAAGCTGTTAAAGACTGGATGAGAGCAAACAAACTGGTGCTCAACCCAGACAAGACCGAGTGGCTGTTGTGTTTTCCTCCCAATAATTTGACTACCGTACCATCAATCAGGCTGGGGGGACAAAACTTATACCCCTCAGATAGGGTCCGCAACTTGGGAGTCCTCCTGGATCACAGCTGAGTTTTGATCACCACCTATCAGCTGTGACCAGGGGAGCATTTGCCCAGGTTCGCCTGGTGCGCCAGTTGCGGCCCTACCTGAATCGGGAGGCTCTCACGACAGTCACTCGAGCCCTTGTGATCTCTAAGCTGGAATACTGCAATGTGCTCTACATGGGGCTGCCCTTGAAGAGCACCCGGAGACTTCAGCTAGTACAGAACGCGGCCGCGCGAGTGATTGTGGGTGCACCTCGGTTCGCCCACATAACACCTATCCTCCGCGAGCTGCGCTGGCTACCTGTAGATCTCCGGGTGCAATTCAAGGTCTTACTTACCACCCATAAAGCGCTCCATGGTAGTGGATCTGACTATCTGAGAGACCGCCTCCTGCCAATAACCTCCCTGCGTCCCATCAGATCGCATAGAGCGGGCCTCCTCCGTATTCCATCCGCCAGTCAGTGCCGACTGGCGACCACCCGGAGGAGAGCCTTCTCAGTTGCTGCTCCGACGCTATGGAACAATCTCCCCGTGGAGATCCGTACCCTGACCACAGTCCAGGCCTTCCGCACAGCCCTCAAGACCTGGCTAGCCCGTCAGGCCTGGGGATAAATTTTCTTGCCCCTCCCGAATGCTGAGTGAATGTTGTGTTTTAGCACTTTTTGTTATTTCACTTTTCTTTTTGTCGTATTTTGTCTCTCACTCCCCTTCCCTCATTATTGTAAGCCGCCCTGAGTCCCCTCAGGGAAAAGGGCGGCCTATAAATGTTAAATAAAATACAAAAAAAAAACCTGTTTTGATCACGTGACCATGAGGATGCTGCAACAGTCGCTAAGTGTGAAAATGGTCGCTAAGTGTGAAAATGGTCATCAGTCACTTTTTTCAATGCCATTGTAACTTTGTCACTATACCACCTTTCTTGCCACAGTTCTTAAGTGAATAACTGCAGCTGATAAGTTAGTAACATAAGTGAATCTGGTTTCCCCATTTGACTTTGTTAAAAAGTCACAAAAGGCAATTAAAATGAGCCCAGGACACTGAAACCATCATAAATACGAATCTGTTGCCAAACATCAAAATTTTGATCACGTGACCATGAGGAAGCTGCAACGGTTGCTAAGTGTGAAAATGGTCGCTAAGTGTGAAAAATGGCCATCAGTTACTTTTTTCAATGCCATTGTAACTTTGGTCACTATACCACCTTTCTTGCCACAGTTCTTAAATGAATAACTGCAGCTGGTATTTTGTATTTTGGATAGAATCTTTTTTAAAATAGTCTAAGACAATTTAAAAAAAGAATCCACACAGAATAAATTGAAGTAAAACATTTCAAACTATTCCACACAGAATAAATTGAAGTAAAACTATTTTTAAAAATTCTATGCACAATATATTTCAAAGTATTATGCATAGAATTTTTAAAAATGGTTTCACTTCAATTTATTTTGTATAGAATCTTTTTTTTAATTGTCTTAGACAAATTTAAAAAAAGATTCTATCCAAAATACAAAATACCAGCCTCAGTTATTCACTTAAGAACTGTGGCAAGAAAGGTGGTATAATGGGCTTAGTGACCAAAGTTACAATGGCATTGAAAAAAGTGACTGATGACCATTTTTCACACTTAGCGACCATTTTCACACTTAGCGACCATTGCAGCATCCTCATGGTCATGTGATCAAAATTTTGATGTTTGGCAACAGTTACAATTTATATTTGTAAATTGTAGTTATGTTGAAATAAAAAATATTACAATACTATTTTTGCGTTGTATGAAAATTTTTGTTGCTCCATATAAAATTTTTAATCAAGCCCCCACCCCCAGTCAAAGGTGTCCCTCTTTACTGAAAATCTGGTCACGTTAGTGATGGAGCACCTACAACCTCTGGTGGCAAGCTGTTCCCCTGGTTGTCCTCACTGTTAGAAAGTTTCTCCTTAGTTCTAGGTTACTTCTCTCCTTGATTCATTGCTTCTTTTAAATTTTTTATTTATTTATTAAGAAAATTGATATGGCCGCCCAACTCACTCATGATGACTCTGGGCAATTTACTGAAGTAAAACTCCATTACAAAACCCAATAAACTCTCAACCCCCTGGTGATCAGATGTTGAGGCTCAGTGCAGAGAAGAGCGACAAAGAAGATTAGGAAAAATAGGAGGCTAAAACATATAAAGAAAGGTTGCTGGAACTGGGTTGTTGTTTTAAGTTGCAAATCGTGTCCGACCCATCGGACCCCATGGACCACGTTCCTCCAGGCCTTCCTGTCCTCTACCATCCAATCCATTGAAGCTCACGCCAACTGCTTCAGTGACTCCCTCCAGCCACCTCCTTCTCTGCCATCCCCTTCTTCTTCTTTTGCCCTCCATCATTCCCAGCATGAGGCTCTTCTCCAGGGAGTCCTTCCTTCTCATTAGGTGGCCAGTCTTTGAATTTCCTCTTCAGGATCCGGCCTTCTAAAGAGCAGTCAGGGTTGATCTCCTCTAGGACTAACCAGTTGGATAGCCTTGCAGTCCAAGGGACTCAATGCAGGAGTCTCCTCCAGCACCAGAGTTCAAAGGCCTCCATTCTTTGGTACTTAGCCTTCCTTCTGGTCTAACCTTCACAGCCATCCATTGCAAATGGGAAAACCACAGCCTTGACTAGATGCCCTTGTGTTGGCAGGGTGATGTCTCTGCTTTTTAGGATGCTGTCTAGATTTGCCATAGCTTTCCTCCCCAGGAGCAAGCGTCTTTTAATTCCTTGGAATTGGGTATGTCTAGTTTAATGAAAAGAAGGATCGAGGTATTGTATTGTGGTTGCTGCAATTAATATACTTAATAACTCCATTTTTATTCTTTATTTTTTAATAATAATTTTCATATCAGTTGCTCCTGTTTTTGTAATTACTGTTTTATATTATTATTTTAGTGGATTGTTGTCACCCCTGAGAGTCATTTCTATTGAGATGTACACATTTGAACAATAAATGTATTTATTTTCATATTTAAGGAAAGGCATCAACTATAAACTAAGCAAAGGTGTAGCTTCCAAGATGTGCCCTTGGGATCTTGAAGTTGGTGGGAATCTACTCAGAGATTAATTGAGGAAAGCTTAATAACAGGGAGTTCTTAACTTAAATCCACACAGAATAAAACTATTTTAATAAATCCTATGCACAATAAATAAAATATTTTAAAATACATTAAAAAATAAAAGAAAAAAAACCAGCTCACTTACCAGTAGGCAGGAACAATCCAATCTAGGTCAATCCAGAATGATGTAGATGTTAATACAAAGAACTGAGCAAAATAAAATGGTTAAATAGTCCCAGGGAAATATTTTTCAAAGAAAAATGGGGAGCCACCATTTTTTCCCAAATGAGCCGACCTCCAACCTCCGTGCCCCTCCCCTCCAGAAAATCCAGGAAGTAACAGTCGCTTCCCTCTCTAGCCAAGTATTTCCTGCAGCTCTATGGTAATGGGTCATTTTTTCTTAGAAAAATGAGTAAAAGGGGTGGGGGGGAGTCCGTTTTGTTGCTTTAACGTTTTAATTATATCTTCAATGAAAGTACTGAGACAGAGAGAGAGAGAGAGAGAAGTTAGACAGAGTGTCTTTTGTCTTGCCCCGATTAGGATTTCTTAAGCAAATCCATTGGGCTTTCAACATGAAGCCAGAAAATCAGGACTTTTTAAAAACGCCCCGGAACACGGGACAAATTGTTATAAAGCGTGACTGTCCCACCATAATCGGGACGTCTGATCACCTTACCCATTCACCTTTACCAATTTTTCACCATAACTTTTCTTAAGTGCCCTATTCCCACTGCATTAAATTTTTCTGTCTTTCCTAACAAACCTAGCTCCCTCTTCTATATTAAAAGTGGCAAAACCTACGTAGCCACTTTCATATCTTTCAATATTCATTCCTTAAGATAGGCTATTCATTACTTTTTGATCAACATTTGCATATGTTACATTTCCACTATTATTTACCATTTTAATAATCCTATTATTCCAAAGTACATACATTTATTTACTTGCTATGGTTTACAGCAGTACTTTGTACATGTTCATTCCATTTTTCCCTGTCAAATACAGCTTTACTGATGTGTGATAAATTGATAGATCATTCTTGTTGCATTATATACTGTACCCGATCATTTAGGCAACATATGTATGTATTTATATGCCCAACTAACCTATCTCTGCTGTCACTGTACGTTTTTCATAAATTATCCATTAATATATTAAGCCATCAAGAGGACATTAGACATCCTTATTCCGTGCTCAGTTTGAAGCATTAATTAAGCCTTCTATTTATTCTCATGCATACAGTTTATTTCCATAATATGTTGCTCTTATTTTTTTAGCAGTCCTAACTTCTATCTTTATTTTCAATTTAACCAAAATAGTCCATAATTCAGACATAGTATAACAATTTTTTCTCTAAATTAACAAACAGATTTTCTTTCAGAAAACAAACAGAATTGCATTATCCTTATATATCCCACTAATTCTTGCAGTCTTTCATCATAGGCCACTAAGTCAACCATACTTTCAGATTTATATTATTTCCTTATGTGAACATATGAATAAACTTATAGCTGCATGCAGAAGTTTAGGCACTTTTGTCAAAGTTTAGGCACTTTTGGTCAAATTTATGTTTAAATAAATCCATAAATAAATGTAAAGTGACAGAATCTCAATAGGGTATAAAGTTAAACATATCTACGGTATTTGCAAATTTGAAAGCATGCTCATTATATATTTGTTATTGTTTATGTAGTTTATAAATTTAAAATAAATCAGCGAATATGTAAAGTAGAGAAGTCATTGATTCAATTCTTTATTTTAATTTGAAGTTGTTAATGAGTACCTGTCTGCACACACACGTACACACAACAAGAGATATCATTGTCTTAGGTCTATCATTGACTATGTGATAATAATTTCACAGGTGAACAAATATTCTGACTTATCTCAGATTAGTTATTATTTTTCTGTCTCCTTTAAATGGGTCCTTCTAAGCAGTTTCTCCATTAGATAAAAGTACAGCTTACCAACTCTTACAAAGCATGGGAATAATTATTTTAAAAGGTCCTTAAAATTTTGTGGTGGTTTTGAATTTTCTATATTTTTAAATAAATATCACTTAAAACATGAACTTTTATTGCCGCCATGGAGTGTGGATGGGAAGGCAGCATATCAGTTATTGGAAACAAAGCTTCACATGTTACTGCCACATACAAATACTGTGTAACTTTTAATCATTTTCCTCAATAAATAAATAAGTATAATGTTTTTGACTCATTTGTTTAATTGGGCACTGTTTATCCAGTTTTAGGATTTGGGTGGAGAAGGGATCGTGGTTTTTGTCACATTTATGCAAGAGTATGAAAAATAAAGAAGGTTCACAAAACTTTAAGCACCACTGTATATAATATATATATAGCACAGGTTCGAATCCCAGTAAGGATATGGCTAGCTGATGAGAGCTAAATAGCTTGAAATAGATCTATACTAGTCTTCCTTTATTTATTTATCAGCACAAATAAAAACACAAATATATATATATATATATATATATATATATATATATATATATATATATATATATATATATATATATATATATATATATATATATATATATATATATATATATATATATATACATTTATATATATATAAATATACATATATATATATATATATATACATATATATATATATATGGACATTTTCAATTGTGATAAAGAAATGGAAATTACTTAGACCTTGTAACAAGTCCTGGAAGAATAAGAAAAATCTCTGTTAGAATCAACTCAGAATTGT
The DNA here is from genome assembly GCF_051295495.1 of Thamnophis sirtalis. NCBI lineage: Eukaryota > Metazoa > Chordata > Lepidosauria > Squamata > Natricidae > Thamnophis > Thamnophis sirtalis. Next base: position 49,557,157 of record NW_028261387.1, read on the forward strand.
TCAGAGTGGCAAAACAGAAGCCTTAGATCACCACAGATGACCTGATAAAAAGTTAAGCTGACACAAGAGTAGTAGTTAATAGTAGTAGTCTACAATAGAATATTGTATATATAACAGTAATCTTGCCAGAAGACTTTCTCTGTTATCACAAAAGTCATTATCTACAGTATGTGAAAGAAAATTTTGATATACATTTTGGAACAAAAGTGCTTTTGACTGATGAAATAAAGCCTGACATATTTGGCAACAATCACACAAGAAAGATCTGGACAAAAGAACAAACGTCATATTTAATAGAAAATAACACCCTGCCAACCATTAAGCATAATTGATGGATGCACTTTTTTTGGGGGGGGGGGGTTATGGTAGCCAGTGGCATAGGAAATAATGTACAAAAAGAAGAAAGGATTCAAATATCAGCATATACTAGAAGCCAATGTCTCATTGTTCTTAAATGAAGAAATTAAACACATTGGACATTTCAGCAAGGCAAAAATCCGAAACATATCTCCCAATCAATCATGAAATAAAGAAAAAAATGGTTTGGAGCAGACAGTGCTGAGTTGAATATTCTCAATGTTCTGTGGGAACATTGCATGCATGCATAGAAACCTAAAAATGTATATTTCTGAAATGGAAATGTTCTATATGAAAAAAGTTTTTTTAAACAATCCAAAAGCAAAAATAGAAAGTTTCTTAGTTAATTACAGGAAAATGATTGTACGTTGTTAATTTCATTAAAGAAAATATAACAATGTCCAACCCTCAATACCTCAATTCCTTCAGTCATATAAGTTTAATATCAACACAACTTTTTAAAATGTTCAGTTTTAGGTGTACATGAACGTTTTATTTGTTACTTAATGCTTAGCATTCTAGCTGTTCTTATTCCAAGTAGTTCTTGAGTTACAACTGTAATGGAGCTGCCTATCACAGTCATAACTCATAATGGTTGTAAACCAACTTATATAATCAAGTTGATATTACAATCTTTTTTGCTCGTTAAGAAAATGCTGTGGTCATTAAATGAGCCACTGGTTTGCTATGGCATGCTTTTGCCAAAAATTGAAAGTAAAATTTGGCAACACCATTATAAAATGTGTGATTATGACTATGGGATGCTGCAAACGGATGTTTGCCAAGCATCTAAAGTGCAGTTCTGTGATTGTGGGAGGGTGTGTGTGACTGATGGAACTTCCAATCTGGGTTGCAATTACTCCAAGTAGGTCTGTCAGAACTTTGAATGGTCACTAAGTGACTGGTTATAAGTCAAGGACTAGCTGTGCTCTGGTTATTTGAAGTTGCACCATAAAGCATGTGTTGAAAGTCAGATTTATAAACTTGGATGCATTTACTACACTGGTTTACAGCCCAGAGCATATTGAAAATTAGTATCACTTCGAGAAATTCAGTAAATATAACCCCCCCCCAAAAAAAATTTACATTATTTCTTAGCATTGGAAACAGAGTGGTTTTGAAATAGAAACATTTTGTAGTTGTCTAAACTGAAATTTGTTTTACATCTTGATACATTTTGTATTAGTTATATATTTATTATACATTATAATTGTTATTATATATTATAATTTATATATACATACGTGTTTCCCTGAAAATAAGACAGGGTCTTATTTTCTTTTGGTCCCTCCCCAAAATAAGCATTTGGTCTTACTTTCGGACAGGTCTTATTATTTTTGAGGTGCAGGAGGTAGCGAGCATGGTCACCTCATGGCTGTTTCTGTGTTGCAATAACTTCAGGGAGGGTTTATTTTCAGAGGAGCGCTTATTTTAACACATGCACTCAAAAGCCCAATTGGGCTTATTATCTGGAGAGGTTTTATTTTCAGGGAAACAGGGTAATATAAAACAGATTTCCCCAACCTTTTTGACTCTGTAGACTGGAGGGGGGGGCTGGTTCCGTGGGAGCAATGTAACGCTGTTCCATTTGTGCAACCAGTGGGCATGCACATCTGCTACTTTTACAAATGGAGCATGAGCACATGCGTTCGCCTACTGCTCATGCAAATGGCCCTGTAGTGTGCCGCCCCCAGAGGTTGAGGATCCCTGATATGGAACATTAAATGTGCTTTTGTTAGATGGAAAAGCATTTTAAATATGATATATGAAGCATTTTTAAAATGTCAAAGTTTTTCAACATCTTACTGTCTTTGAAATGTCTTCCTTGTTTTTTTACTTTAGGTTAGGTTAGATAAGAACACAACTGGCATTAAAAATTGTAGGGGGTCACTTTTCCCTTTTAATTCTCGAATTCAGACTTTATATGTGAGCAGTTACATAAATAATATCTTAAGAATGAAAAAATACCTAGCCAGAATTATGACAGCAATTGCTCATGTAGTGAAATGGAATTTTTTAACTGTATTAGATTACTGTAGAGTGGTTTCTACTTTGCCCTCTGGTGATGAACAAGGTATGGTTAGATTAGAACATACAATGTTTATTTCCCATGGTGGGTTGCGCAGATAATACATTCCTTTCCCATAACCACCTACAGAAGACTTTAGCGCTGGTATCCAACTATACTAAGTCATGCAATCACTAAAGTTGTTTTTTGACCTTATTTTTGTTTTGTTTTGTTGGTTTTAGGAGAAGGCAGAGAAAAGACAGTGTGGCATGTCTGCTTTGGCATCTCTCCCAGACTGCTCAGTCAGGGCATCAGTTTGTAACCAGTAGCTCAAGTGATTTGTGGCCAAGTTCATTGTTTGGAATTTTTTTTAAATTGTTTTTGTTTTACTCTCTTGATTTTAATCTCTTTGTTTATTTTGTTTTAATTTACATATAATATATTTTGGCATGTTGCTTAAAGGATAAGCATGTTGCAGTATTACCAATCAACGTAAGCACCAAAAGATGCAAAGTAAAATATATAAACCAATCCTTTTTTTAAAGTAATGGAGATTAACATTCTAAATACAAACTAGATTTGAAATCTGAAAAGAAGACTATCTAGGCTTGTCACAAAGAAATTAACGTGAGCATTAGGCAGGTGTCCTTTGGGCATCATAGATGGGCTGTCACTGTGGTTAAAATCCAGTCTTGTTTGGTTGACATGCTCATTATAAAACTAAACATGAAAAGTGAAATATATGGCATCATTGTAGATATTAAGTTGGCAAAGATAGTGTCATTGTATTCACTTCATGAACATTGTTGATGGCAAACAAGTAAAATAAACAGATAATTTTGTTTAGCTGGTCATAAGAGTAGGAAGAATAAGGACAGTGTGCTAGATAAAACAAAGAAGAGAAAGGCAAAGATACTTTGGTAGAATTAAAGATCAGAATAGTTTAAAAAAACTGCTTTTCAGGGGAATACATGATTGTGAAAGCTGCACATTGAGAAAGCACAAAGAGAAGGAAGCAGACATTTTGAACTCTAGGTTGGGAGTTGATAACTAAGAATATTAAGGACTTCAAGAAGATCCAGTCCATCACTTCTGGGCCAAAAAAAGGCTGATGACTTGAAAAAAATGATCAGCAAGCAGAAATCCCATTGGAGATTAAACAAAAGATTGTCTAAAAATTACGATTAAGCTTGTGAAGATTTAGTAATAGAAGAAAAGGAAGGCAATAGTTTGGGTGAATGGACAGAATTTTTAAAAAACTACCCGCATTTTTCAGAGTATAAGATGCACCAAGGTTTTGAAGAAGCAAATAAAAAAAAGTTTTTGCACTCTGCAACCTCCCAAAAACAGCCCGTTTCCCCACCGCAAAAAAAGGCATGGATAGCCTTTATGTGGCTTGCAAAGTGCTCCTGGGTGGGGGGGACAAAAAACGGGCCCATTTTTTGTTAAAAAAAAAAAAAAGAAGACATGGATAGCTCTTAGGAAGCTTATAGAGTGCTCCAGCCCCCAGCTCTCTAAATGCTTCTGAGAGGCTATCCATGTCCTGCATGGCCATTTTGGTGAAGGGGGCATGGTTTTGGGAGGCAAAAAATGCTGTATTCAGTGTATAAGACGCACCCAGATTTTCAGCCTCTTTTTTGAGAAAAAAAGGTGCGTCTAATACTCTGAGAAATATGGTACTTTAATGTCCTTGGAAGGAATATTGATTAAGTGTCATCACGTTAGGGTTGAATTTAATGATTACATAGATTTTCTCCATGAAATTACTCCCTCACTTGATTTTCCAGGTCTTCCAATGGTGGTAGGGGTGGAAACTGTTACCAGATTTAGACAAGTTGGAGGGACATACAATAAATTCAGGAATTGAATTTAAGTTGATGGTATCTAACTCAAAGGATAGGCAGATTTTTTAAAAAGATATTCTGGCCCAAGTTTGTTTTCTTTTTTAGAAAGCATTATATTAAGCTCTTGAATTTGACATGGCAGTTGAGTGAAAACTATTGATATTCAGAATGTAGAGTATTGCTGCTACTTGAAAATATCAGCCAATTTCAAGTATTCTAGCATCTGACTTTGGACAAAGTGTGCTATTTGAAAAGTGCATAAATAGTTAACCAGACTTATTCAAAGGTCTTATTGCCATCTTTAGATCTCAATTGTAACTCATCTGAATTAACTAAATCAAATGGTATGAATATTTTGATTAATGAAATTAACTCCATTAATTGTGGAATCAATCTTTTAAGTGTCATGTAAATTTGTCACAGCAAGACACTGATAGTGTGACCGGTTCCTTTTTCTGAGGTAGTTCATCATAACTCTTTCTCTGGGAATGTGCTGAATTATTCTAAAAGGGCATAGCAAAAGTGAAAAAATAAAATGCTTTTTTGCTACTTATACTGCTATATTATAAACTTACTAATGAATTGTGATAAGTTTTTCAGCTGGATTTAGCTAAGGTTCTTCTCCACTTGCGCATTAGCTGCTCTCCCACTTGCTTCACTGTATTCAGCTTTAAAGTTTCCTCCCTTCTTCTTCCTCCTGCAGTTTCCCCTCAGGTGCAGGGTCTGCTTTTTAGATTAGGAACATCACTTCATGCAGTAGCATGTCCACATTAGTTCTTTCCTTCTACCTTTGTTTTGGTCTTCTGAATGGGCATTTGCCAACAATGATAAAATGGTAAGTAGTGTAAATAAGAGTATGTAGTGGTGCTTGTAAAATATGGCCATCCCACTGTAGATATTTTTCCTTCATTTTCTCTGTTATTAGTGCAACACCCATCTGTTGCTGGACTGTTATCATTGTTAAAAAAGGAGCCACCTAAAGACAAATGGAGCAAGTGCATCTCCATGGCATGCAAAGGATTCTTGGCACTTTTGGTTGTTGGCCAGTATTTATATAATTTCCAATATATATTGAAGTGTTACTAAATTGGGCAGTTCTATAGGGGGATTGCATGCTTTTGTGAGATCTACATGTTGAATAACTTTTCTGTGACAGTTCATTTCCCATTGGACAGTCAGTTTGAGAGAAGGTAGTATAACATCTTGATTTTATGTCACTTTCTTGAGCCTATGTCTGGTCTTATTCAAAAATCAGTTAGAAATGTTCATAATCATTAATCTCCTCCCCCTAATTATCTTCTATTTAATCTTGTAGTTGTTTTTCCATCTTCCCATAATTAGATGTTTTACAGCACTTTCAGCTCTGAATTCTTTGTTCTCATTATCTTCTTCCAATTCGCAATGGCCTTTTTTATTTGTTTAACAGTCTCTCTTGTACTTAATATATGGAATGCCTGTGGTTAAGTTCAGACTGTACACTGTTGCTTTAATTGTTTTAAAATGCTTAATTCTTTTCCTTTGTAAACTTTGATGTTTCAGAATTTATTTCTCCTTTCTCTTTTTACTTTAACTACTGTAGCTAACTCTTAATCCCTTTTTAGTATTTTTCATAATAGATACATTTTTTTATATTAAACAATCTTTGACTCATTGTGTCAGCCGAAAACAATAAACATTAAATTTTCTTGAATCATAGTGCTATTGCTTTGGTTTCCCTCACTCTTTCCACGTGGCATAATTAGATTGACCATATTTTTGGGCCCTATGCTGTACAGTCCCATCATCATCTCAGATGCAACTCAGAACAAAAAATTGTTGTGCTGTGATACACCATTTGGACTAATTGGAGATTACAAACAGACAGGACAATTTTAATATTATATAGATGCTTAATATCGGTCTTTCTTGGCTTTGTAACGCTTGACTCTTGTCTTTTTGAATTTTGTTTTTTATCTCTGTTATCTGGATTTTTTCCGTTTTTCACTTGTATAGGCATAACTTGATTTGATTAATTCCATCAAGTAATTCATATTTCGCTTGTTAATATGCATCAATTTGACTCCCTAATCAGAAATCAATTAGTGTTTCCTTTCAGTGGACCAATCTAACAATTAGCAACAATGCTCATTTAATAACAGTAACCACAAAGAAAGAATTTAAAATGTTATTAAAGATACCTTGGGGATCAGGAGAAATGATGGACTACATAGATCTACATCCCTTGTTTGTAAACTTCACAAAATGTTCCCCTCCAAATATTCTTCGTAAGAGTAAAATAATTTCCACAACTGAACTATGATTAAACATATTTTCACTCAAGTTTATTCACAGAAGCTATGAAGGATGTTTAGAAGAAGGTCTAAGACTTCCCTTAGGCTACTACCTATGAAACTTCTTTTATATGACTCTCTCTCCTTCCCTCTCTTCTTCCTTTTTGCATGCAGATACATTTGATATCAGCGTAAAGATTGCAGGATAATTGCTTTAATTGTGATAATCCTCAAATGATGCCAGCTTTTCTCCTGGTGTCAGTTTAACATTTTCTTCACTATATTGGCACAGATAGAAACTATAGTTCCTTTCTTACAATGCTCGCTATCTGTAAGTTCTTTGCAGTGGTGAGATTCAAATAATTTATCAACCGGTTCTCTGCCCTAATGACCAGTTGGGTAGGCGTGGCTTGGTGGTCATGTGACTGGGTGGGCGTCACCAACTCAACATCATTCACGTCGATGGGCACTTTGCCTTAGCTGTTACAATGTAATAAGGGTTAACCGGAGAGGCAGTTTCTGTAAACAGTGCAATAAAGATTAGGCTAGAAACAACACCAGAATGTTTCCTTCCTGCCTTCCTTATAGGATTAGCCCTGTAAAGTGGAAAAAAACAAAATGAGATTTCTTCCAACAACTGGTTTTCCGAACTGCTTGGAAAGTTAACAACCGGTTCTCCTGAATAGGTGCGGACTGGCTGAATCCCACCACTGGTTCTATCCTCAGGAATGAATAAATAGACAATTAAAATCAAGAAGGCTTCAAATACTTTTTTACGTGGGATTTGTTTTATCAATTGCTAACAGAAACAGCAATTAGAAATCTAAAAGTATGAAAGAAAACACCAATTATGTAAGGAAAGGTCACTAAAATGTATAAGGAAATATTATTAGTACTTGATCATTATTAATGTGTAAATAACTGCGGGACATTACACACCCACACACACAACTATGGCAGTGCCAGGAAAACTCCAAAAAATAACAATTTTGCCCCAAAAGACTGCAGATGAAACCAGTTTTTCCCCCTAACCCTAAGAACAGGAAAGACAAAGCCACTGGAAGAAAAACCATCAAGGCATTGTGGGAAATTATAAAATACAGTGCCAGGAAGCTCACATAACCAGCAACTACCTCACAATTACCTAAACAACCAGGTATCACACAGAAACACACAAAATCTGGTAAAACTGCCTTGCACCAACCTGGCCTACCCATAGAAAAGCAGCCACCTTGAGACACATAAACCATGCACCAACCTGCACACTTAAAAGCAACATATTGCATCACAAATAAAAGATTTGCAAAAAGGAATAACATTTCTTGTAATAAACATATTCTATAAACAATAAATAAATAAAAATTCCCTATTTTTTTTTAAAAAAATATATTCTACACATAATAAATTAAAATAAACCATTATAAATATTCTATACATAATAAATTAAAATAAAACCATTAAAAATATTCTATACGCAATAAATTAAAATAAAATCATTAAAATATTCTATACACAATAAATAAAATTTGAGATTGTGGAGATGGAATTATGAGACCGGTCATTGTGGAAGGTCCTGATGAGGAGTTCGTGATGACCACGAAACAGGAGGCATATAAATTTAATAAATGAAGAAATAAATGCCCTGTGGTCTTGATGGTTTGCTTGCAGATGTTTTATTGTCATCAGTGTGAGATACCTAGCTGGGTCATGAAATGTCTGCAAGAAAACCACCAAACTCAGGGAACACCAAGGACCCTGCTGTTGTCTCCCTCCTCCACGCCCACTCCTCTTCCTCCGCTCAATATATCCCACACTTTCTAGCACTGATGATGATGATAATACCTGGTTTGGATAATAAAACATCTGCAAGAAAACAAGCAAGCTCAGAGAGTACCAAGCACTACACAGTCGTCCCTCCTCCTCCTCCTCCTCCTCCTCTCTGTATACCTCATTTTTTCTAGCACTGATGATGACACCTGGTTGGGTAATGAGATGCCTGCAAGAAAACCACCAAGCTCAGAAAGCAGCAAGGATCCCACTATCCTCCACCTCCTCTATCTCCTTCTCTTTCCCCACTCCCTTCTAGCACTGATGATGTTACTTAGTTTGGTAATGAAATGTCTGTAAGAAAACCACCAAGTCCTGCTAGCAAGCAGGTTCTAGGACGCCTGTCGCCACCAAAGGACCTTCCCGGAGTTACCTAGTTTGGTAATAAAATGTCTGTAAGAAAACCACCAAGCTCAGAAAGCAGCAAGGATCCCACTATCCTCCACCTCCACCTCCTCTTCTCCTTCTCTTTCTTTTTTTGTCCTATCTTTCTCCTCCTTCCCCCCAACCTCACTCCCTTCTACCACTGGTGATGTTACTTAGTTTGGTAATGAAATGTCTGTAAGAAAACCACCAAATCCTTCTATCTTTCTTCTCCTTCCCCCCAAAAGGACTTCCCCGGAGTTGCTTTTCTGAGCATGGGGAGATGGACGGTGCAAACTATTGTCCGTCTCCCCGTGCAAGTCCTTTGCTAGCAGGTTCTAGGATACCTGCCGCCACCAAAGGACCTTCCCGGAGTTGCTTTTCTGAGTACGGGGAGATGGATGGCGCAAACTACTGTCCGTCTCCCCGTGCTCAGAAAAGGAAGCCCGGGTACGTCCTTTGCTAGCAGGCAGGTTCTAGGTCGCCTGCCGCCACCAAAGGACCTCCCCAGAGTTGCTTTTCTGAGCACGGGGAGACAGACGGCGCAAACTATTGTCCGTCTCCCCGTGCAAGTCCTTTGCTAGCAGGTTCTAGGATACCTGCCGCCACCAAAGGACCTTCCCGGAGTTGCTTTTCTGAGTACGGGGAGATGGATGGCGCAAACTACTGTCCGTCTCCCTGTGCTCAGAAAAGGAAGCCCGGGTAAGTCCTTTGCTAGTAGTCAGGTTCTCAGACACCTGCCGCCACCAAAGGACCTCCCCAGAATTGCTTTTCTGAGCACAGGGGGACGGATGGTAGTTTCCATGGTGCAGCTGGCACCAAGGAGGTCCTAGGAGACCGGACGCACCACATAAGCTCCCCCCCGCTGTCCCTGTTAGCAGTCCCCACCCCAGCACCCGTGCTTTCTGGTGGCCAGGCATCTTAGGCAAGTCCAGGACCCTTGCAAAGGTCTTGTGAGGTCCCCAAACTTGTCAAAGATGCCGGCTGCACCGCATAAGTTCCCGCCGCCGTCCCCACCTCTGTGCCGGTGCTTTCTGGTGACCAGGCATCTTAGGCAAGTCTGGGGCCCTTGCAAAGGTCTTGCGAGGTCTCCGAACTTGTCAAAGACGCCAGCTGCACTGCATAAGCTCCCGCTGCTGTCCCCACACCCGCACCCGTGCTTGCTGACAGCCCTGCGGCCCTGCGCTATAAGCGAGCCCGGGTTCCTTGCAAGGCCACAAAAGATCACTGGACTCGCTTATAGTGCAGGGCCATGGCAGGCCGCTCCAGATCACCTGCCACCGCCACCCCCTGCCCTGAGCTTAGTTGCAGCTTACTTCCTTGGAGTCAGCAGGCAGCAATAGAGAGCCAAGCAGGAAAAAAGGTAAGTGGGCTTAGGGTTCTTAGAGGTGGGCGGGGCGATTGGTGAACCAGCCAATCAGTGAGCAGTGGGCGGGGCTAGGATAGTGTGGATAGGCAGAGGGAGCGAGTGATGTAGCGGCTTCCGGATGGGCGGGGGGAGCGAGTGAGCAACAGGGCCGGGGCAGGCATTCTGGAACTTACTTCCGGGTCCCCTGGTGGAACCTCTTCTAACTGGTTCAGTAGATTTGACAAACCGGTTGCACCGAACCGGTGCAAACCGATAGGAACCCACCTCTGATATGTATAATATATATATTAGATATAGATATGTTCTGCAAGGAAGGAACAAATGGACACATAAATTTTGAAGTTTAAAATAGAAAAATTGAAGAATGGGCAAATTTTATTTTTTTGTAAATTAATTACTAATATAAATTTACCTCCATATAATCCATGCTAAGTATAATTAATTTTTAAATAATATTGATTGGAAATGTATTTATTTTCATGTTTGCTGTATTCCTTGTTAATATGCTGTCACTGATAGTTCAAAAGGACCCTGCATTGTAATCCTCAACGTTTTTTGCTGCTGTTTTAACATTATTAAATTATTGCTATATAACTATTTAAAACATAAACTATAAGGTAGCATAGAAATTATTTAATAATTTTATGTTTAAAAATTGGATTAGGTGAATCTAATTTGCTGATTGACTTTTTAAATTTATTTATTGCATTTCTATGCCGCCAATCTCCCCTACAATGTGACTGATCGGCTTACAAATTATCGAAACAGGTGAAAATAACTTAAAAATTAGAGAAAAGTACTAAACTTGAAACAAATTTTGACAGGTCTTGCAACCTCATATATTATTAGTTTGAAAGGAGACAGTGGCTAATCCTTAGTCACCAGCAGTTTCTCTGACCATTAATTGAATAGGATGGCTAGTACCATAGTTTACTGATTTATTTCATTTTATGTATTTATTTGTGTCATTTGAACCTACCACCATTGCTAGACTTGTTATGAAGCTGTTCGTAATAGTGAAATTGCATTTTTTTCTAAGACTATCAAACATAGCTTTGAGGCTAGGGGAAGATGATTTTACGGATAGAGAGTTCTTTCCTACTCTCATCTCACCTAGGTAGGATGAACAGAAAAGAATGTTCAATTGTATGCTGACGAGAGTTTGGAAGAGCATGTGTCTTTAAAGATTTTAATTCATTTTGTGTTTGTCTGTGTGTGTGTGTGTGAGTGTGTCTCTGGTTCTCAATATGATGTCATCATTTTGAGAACTGAACAAGGTACTAGATGGTTTCTAGGTGCAAAGCAGGGTGTGGTGTCCAGTTTAAAGCTTCTAAGGCTCAGGATTTCAGTAACTTTGGGACCATCCATTCCTAATTATATCTGCCCACCCAAGGTCTGCCATTATTGTCTCTCCCTGTATCCCTTTCCCTCGGAAGCAACAGTGATTACAAAAGTGAGCTTTTCTCAGGTGGTGCTCCAGCATTCTCCTGGAAATCTAAATTGCTTCTTCCTCTTGGTTTTTAGGAAGATGATTAAAACGTGACAGTCTAGCAGGCCTAGAGTCCTGAAGTCTTTTAATGTTGTTTCAACTTTGGAGTACATATTTTATGTAATAGATGTTCTCATTAGTTATATTTATTAATATGCTTCCTTTTTACAGTAATTATTATGATTTATGAATATTGCATATATGTTGTGTGTATATGCTGCTCAAAATTCTGTGACTGGAGCTGCATACAAGCCAATATGTAAATAAAATCAATAATGTGCATGTTCATTATAGATTTTTGTGTATTAGATGCATATGTGCTTTGTAACAATTACAGATGTTTGTCAATTGTTGGGATGGAATTCATTCAAAACTAGCATATTTTGGAAAAACAATTCTAACCCCAACCTTCCTGGAACCTGGAGCTACCTATGCAGCTGATTCCTATCATTGAATGCTCTGTTTTTTCTCCTTCTCCCTTTGTTGATTGGAGCTGAGGGAGGGGAGGAAGTATATCTGTGGGTGAGCTGCATAATTGTCACAAGGGGACCCTGATGTGAAACTGTAAAGCCATGTCATTTTTTTCCTGTAAATCTTGTAATTTCGTGCTTCAGAGCACAACAAAGTGAGAGAGTCAGCAGGGAGTGAATTAAATTCCCCCATGAGAGCTTCTATGGGGTGGGCCTCTCCATTCTGTTCACAGTTCTCTTGGCTCTTGTGCACCATGCTGTGCATCCCCACAATCAAGCACCAGGCCTTATGCTGCCTCCTGTGTACCAGCCTGGCTTGGTGCCCTCTTGACATGTTCTGGCACTCATCACAAGTTGTATTCTTCTTGCACAAGCCACAACCAACTTAATAAACTCACACTGTCTTTACAGGGTTCCCAAAGCCTATAAAACAGGGGGCAGTCCTTGCTGTCCTCTTGGGAACAATGCTCCCATTGGGTGGCTAATGCAATTAAAATGGGGTCTTTTGGAGACTTTATACAGCTGGTTGTAGCATCACAAACTCTGCTGGCAAGCCACCTTTCCAATCAGTATAGCATTTGTGCTATGACATAACCCCTTTTCTCCTAGACTGGCTCAGAATATGTTTTAAACTTTGGCAAATTAATTCAGGAAGTGAAAAACGGACATGGGAAGTATTAAAGATTGAGTTCTTTCTATGGAAGACTTTGACAAATAAGAGTTTGGTCCATGTTCATTATTCCTGTTAAAAAGTAAAGTCACATCCTTTTTGCAGATTTTTTTCCCCTTTGGCAGAGTGCCTGACCCTTGAAGTTATTGCATTGGGGCAATAATATTTTAAGAGGTTCTGGTTTAGTCAACAGTGTGACAGAGCTGTATGAATCCAAGGCAGGTCACTACAACCTATCCTGAATGACTGTTTTGAATTGACTTGCCTTCCTTAAGCAAAGGAAAACAAGCATTTGGCAAAAGTTACTTCAACGTGCTGTTAAAAGAAAAATAAGCTGTTTAGGACACAGTTATAGTGCACAAAAATACTCTATGAACAATTGTCACAGTTGTTTGAAAGCCAGGTGGTGCAACTGAAACTTCAGACTGTTGAATTTTGAAGGGGGGATTTCTTTTTTATTGTTCTTATTTTGTCTTGCACCTATGTAATAGTAGAAAAAAAATAAAATAATTTTAAATTTCATTCCATAAAATGGCAATCTGAGTCTCCATGATTTATTCAGCCATTTACACTTGTTTCCTCCTTCCCCAGGAATTGACTGTTGAGATTTTCTTTTCTGTTTATCGTTTTTTTCTTCTTCTAACATTTACAAATAACAACAGCTAACAATATAGTGGAGATTTTAGTACTAAGCTCACAGATCAAAACCTTTCTCATATTGTAGAATAATTCATTGCATTTTGCAGCTGTTATATAGTTAATCAAACTTAACTTCATTAACTTTAGAAATCATGGTTAACTTTTTTGTAAAGTTTTCTCATTTTTAAAGGTTTAATTGATCAAAACCATCACAATATTAATAATTTTAATTGGTATTGTATAAATACAACTGTATTCAGTTACTATCTATATTCTATAAAGTATTACCTGCATTTCATAATACAATAAAACTATTAAGTTGTGGTAGGGGAGAAAAACAGGGAATTTAGGGGCTTAAATGTATAGTATAGTAATATTTTTCATACTAGTTGAAAACCTCAAACTGGATATGATTTTTGGATTTACTGGTTCTGTATATTTCATAAACATGATTTTAAAGTTACTTTAAACTGACAGTTATGTTCTTTTTATACAGCATCTACAATTACTGTATGTAGTGAATTGGCTCAGAAATTGATTGCTATGGGCACCTTTTGGAGGCTTTTGTGCAAACAAGGGACTTATCAATATACTTACTCTTTAGTCATTCAACTGCTTTAAAGTTGTAAAAGCAACATTATCCTATTTAATACAGCATAGTTTTAATGAAACACCTGATTTTTCTAAGAAACCGTTCTAAGAATAATAAAATTCTATAATTTGTAATTTTAAGAGTACTTTGCAAAAGATTTGCTTTTCAGTAAATTTGCATAAAATATGAATGTCCTCTTAACATCAATAGTAAATATATAGTATAATAAATAAATAATAATAATATAATAATATAATAATAAAACTCTCCGAAGTGTGCTCTGTATGCAAATTTATGTATGTAGATACATTTCTGCACTATGTTTCTAAAATGATATATTTCCTATTTGTGTATCTTCACTGCAAATCAGATGGTTTTATTTTTCGATAGCACAGTGCAATATATCTCTCTTGTATGTATGTGCAGTTAAACTGTGTAAGTAATAATTGATGTAGAAAATCAGCTGTTCCTGCAAACAGAGAAAGTACGGTACTATATGCAGGATTTTAAATGCCTGACGGAAAGTAACTTTGTTCTTTATGGCTGGAAATGTGGAAAATTAACAAGCGACTCTTTCTCTGGGACACACCCTGCAAGTGCCTCTATTGAGCGGGGAGAGCACAGCCGGCCTTTGGAAGCCAGAGCCTTGATTTACGGCTGCAGTGTTGACAGCTCAGTGGAACCCACATGCTGTTTGCAGTACCGCCAAGCTGGGCTATGACCCGCCGACCTCTACCCTATGCTCCCCCCTCTTGTCTCTGTGCTGTAATAAAAACCTGTCTTGCAGGCAGGGCTACAATGACTTTGTTGTTCAGAAATGTACCAATTTTTTTTCATGAAATTCTTTTCAAAGCAAAAATAAGGAACGTATGAGGAAATGGGGCTTTGGGAGCAGGCTTGTTTGTGCTAGAATTTATTCTCTCCTTGCAGTTCTCTGCTGCTGGCTCCTGAATGGAACTCCTCTTCTCAGTATGCCCCCCCCACACACTTCTGGGGATAGCCCCTCTAGTCTGAAACACCAGGGCACACATTTAAATGCTTGCATTCTTTCAAAAGTTCCCTGCTTTATGTGCACCTTTTCCCACTTTCCCCCCCTCTTATGAGTGGCTATCAGGATTATGCTAAAAACTGAGAACCAGCCATACTGCCTTTCTGAACGTCTTGTGTCTCTGAGGCTCCAGAATATAGTTGTGTTCAATTTGGAAACTGAACATTTGATAGGGCACAAGTTGATTCATGTATATAAAATAAGAATCTAAGAGAATTAACGGCTCATTTCATTCACCCTTTCTCACACTTTGGTCTAACAAAAGTGGTCCTCTGTTAAGCCAAGGAGTAACATAAGGTAAATTGAACTTTTCAATTTACATATTCTGTTATTAGCATAGGTGGTATTCAGCAAGTTCTGACCAGTTCTGGAGAACCAGTAGTGGAAATTTTGAGTACTTCGGAGAACTAGTAAATACCACCTTTGACTGGCCCCGCCCCCATGTATTCTCTGCCTCCCAGCTGATCGGGAGGAAATGAGGATTTTAGAGTATCCTTCCCCTCCATGCCCATCAAGCCACACCTACAGAACCAGTAGTAAAAAAATTTGAATTCCACCAATGGTTATTACTATTTTTTTTATAATGACAGCAGAATGGTTTACCATTGCTTTCTTAATATAATAGATAATAATCTCAATTTTTCTTAACTAACATAGTATGTCATACTGTCTGGAGGGTATTAATCGTATCCAGGCCCACCCTAAGAAAAGGCAACGTTTCTTGTAATTATTTTATGGATGTGTGTGTGAGTGAGAGTTTAGCTTCAAGTTCCTTGAATTTTAGAACTAGACAGATTTTTTTTAAAAGGTGCAGAATATCTGATTTGAGAGCTCAGTGGTTTGCCAAACCACATAAAAATTGAGATGGGATAAGAATTAGGATTTAAACTGAGTAAATTGTGTGTGTGTGTGTGTGTGTGTGTGTGTGTCTGTTAATAGTTGTGGGTATCTGCCCAATAAATAACCATACACAAGAAATGGAGACTTTTCTTGAAAGTGCTCTCTCATCAGATAAAGAGCCACAGTTGGTTTTCTTTGCTTTAATGAGAACTTGCTAAGTTAAAAGCTGCTTTCATGTTGGTAATCAACATGTTTCTTCTAGTTGCTTGCTATCAATTTACAGTAGAAAATTATTTTCAGATAGCTTTAAGCCCTTTATACATATCAGAGATAAAGAGAAATATTTTTAATGTATATAGATAGTAAGTTACCCTTATCTAAGCTACATTCGAGGTACAATATGTGTGTAAAATATAATACAGCCCATCCTAGCATGCTGTTGCACATTTCTGATTTTTTCTGCATTTTTAGCAATGCCCTTTTTAGAAATAACAGTTTTAGAAGTAACAATGAGGAAATCTTTGGCCAAATTCACATGGTCTTGAGTCATATGTTAAATCCATATGCATAACATATATTGGGAACATTAATATGAAGCTTAAGTATTCTTAGAACTGAGATATTAATGGTCTGAAGAAAGGATTGATGCGTTGCATGTCATTCTATTCACAATTATGTATCGTTTTAAGAAATAAATCCATAATTATAATTTTAACTTTCATCCTAATATAATACATATTTTGTAGATAAAATGAACTATTCTAAGCAATGCATTGTATTGGGAAAGGTATGGAAGTAGTAGGTATATGGTATGAAGGAGAGTAGTGCATAAGTGAAAAGAAGTCATTTTTGGATATTTCCTTGAGAATAAATTAATGGTTCATTTAAGAATGCCTATTCCTAATATGATTGCATTGCCTTTTTACAGAAATCATAGACATTTATGCTGTATTTATCTTGAATAGGCTTTGAATAGGAAGTAGGGTGCAGAGAAAGAAAGTATCAATGGAGTCTAATCTGTCAGATAATCTGTTGAGGTTTCCCCCTCTGAATTTAACATCTTGCCCATACATTTGGTTTGGCAATTTGTTTATTGGATGTTCCAGGGTATTCCCACTGAGTTTGCCAATCCAGTCTATTTCCATTCAGCTTCATTATGCAGCATTTGAAATTGCCAGGTTACTCAGTGAGCTCTAGGATATTTCAGGGTTGAAGATGTATTTCTTCTTACATAAAATAATACTTAACAAAATTACATCACTATGTAGGAATCATGCTGTTTTAATTAAGTCTATACTTTTATCAATCATACAGACTTTTAGGGACCCTTCCCTGTCCTGAATAGCTTAAGCATGTACATAGTTATTGTAGTTCAGAGTTTATTGCTTTTAAGAAAACTGGAAAGAGAGTGTAACTTTCCCCCCTTTATTCTGTCCTGAAGGCTCTTCAAGTGGCAAGGCAATTCCTTCTGCAGCAGGCAACGGGGCTGACTTCTCCTACCAGCAATGAAAATAAGCAGCCGGCTGTTCAGGTAAGGGACAGCAAAAATGTGGGTATTTGCTATTAAACCTAATAGGACATGAGAATGTTTAAAATTCTACTTCAAATTTATATGTGAAAATCTGAGCTTTCTTAGCATAGCTTTAAAAAAGCATTAATAATTCTGAAAATATTTTAGCGATTGAAAGGTATTTTTACCATGTTAATATGTTAACCAATTTTGTTTGTATTTATTTTGTACAATGACAATAAAGACTATACTATTATAGGTATGCTTTTCATTGCCATGATTTCATGGTATAAGGTGTTCTTATTGTTCTCATTATACTCATTGTAGAAGTGAGGAAAACTGTTATTGTGCTGATGCTTTTTCCAAGGTGGAAGTTTTGTATTTACCAAGAATTTGTCTTTCACATTCTAAGCCAGCACTTACTCAGTATTGTCACTAGTTGATAATGTGTGCAGTTTTGACTGTCTGTCTTGGTGGCCTGTAAAAAATAATTGTAATACCTGTTATTAGAATCTCTTTGTCTATAACACAGTTTTTCAACCATTGGGGATAGAATGGCATTTTCTAGATTGCTGTACTTTTTAAACATTTCTGCGTCATTATACTGCAGTTATTTAAATCGTTAAAACTTAGTACTAGGGACGAATATAGAAATGATTGGACTACCTTAAATGAAGATTGAGTTTTTTTCTTTGCTTGTAAGCCTTATATTTACTTTTCATGATAGAAGCCATCTATCTAGGCTGGGGTAGCAAAAACTATTAAATTAAAAGTTTTAAATAATCAGGATATTTCTTTATATGGAGATGAAAATTATCAGAAGATAGAGGTGAAATTGTGCAGTGGAAAAAAATAGTAAAAGGAGGGGGAACTGTTCTGGTTATTTTTCCAGGAGACAACTTGGGCAACTTCTGTTTCTAGTATTTTTGGAATGAGAAAATAGCTTTCCTTTGTCTACTTAATCTATACAATGCAAAGATCTATACACTTCAATCATATCCCTTCTCATTTGCTTCCATCCTAGATTAAAAAGTTCTAAATTTTACAACTTTTCCTCATAGGAAAGCAATCCCTCGATCATCTTAGTTCATTTCCTCTGAACCTTCTCTAGCTTCATTATATACTTCTAAGGTGCAGCAAACAGAACTACACACAATATTGCAGGAGGGATTATACAATTGATTTACAAAAGGGCATAATCATATCGGTATTTCTATTTTTAATATATTACTCCTAAAATGTTGTTGACCTTTTTTTTTTTTACAACAGATGCATTCGGTATTAACATCTTCATTGAACTATTTACCATTGCTTCAAGATCTCTTACTCATTATTGACTTCTAACTCTGATCCCCTTAGTCTTAGTCCCCTTAGAATGTTTGGCACCAACTTACAGCACTTTACATTTCCTCATATTGAAAGACATCTGCTATTTTGATGTCCACTGTCCTAATGTGCTGACATCCCTTTGGAGCTCTTTTACAGTCCCTTATTATTTTTACTAGTCTGAACAATTTAATATCATCAGGAAACTTGGCTATTTCACTAGTCATTTCTCATTCCAGATTATTTATAAATATATTAAAAAGCAGTGATCCTAGGGCAGAAACCTGTGGGATTCCATTAGTTACATTCCTCCATTGTAAAAAAAATGATTTGGTTTTCTCCAATACTTTTCTATTTTTAGCTACTTTTCCTGTTCAAGCCTACTGGGAAATCTTTGATGATGAATTTTATCAGAGACTTTGAAAATCTAAGTAGATGATATCTACTTGCTTGCTCTTATCTGCACCTTTATTAACAAATTCCAATAGATTAGTTATACAAGACTTCCCTTAGTGAAGCCATATTGGATATCCTTGAGCAAGACCTATGTCTCCAAATGCTTGGTAATTTTATCTTTAATAGTAGTTTCAAATATGTTCCCCAGAACAGATATTAAACTGACAGGTCTACAATTTCCTGGATCTCCTATGAGCCCTTCTTAACAATTTGAATTATGCTGGCTACCTTCCAGTCTTCAGTGGCCTAGACCCAGTAGAATCAGGCTGCATATTTCAGTTAGGAGGATCACAACCTCACCAGAACGTATTATTTTGTTTTGAGTTTCGCAATAGACTTAGACAAAAAAAGGCAATAAAGACCTAAAGGTAAAGGTTCCCCTCACACATATGTGCTAGTTGTTCCCGATTCTAGGGGGTGATGCTCATCTTCATTTCAAAGCCAAAGAGCCAGCGCTGTCTGAAGACATCTCCATGGTCATGTGGCTGGCATGACTAAACACCGACAACGCATGGAACTCTGTTACCTTCCCACCAAAGGTGGCCCCTGTTTTTCTACTTACATTTTTTTATGTGCTTTCAAACTGCTAAGTTGGCAGAAGCTGGGACAAGTAACAGGAGCTCACTCCTTTACTCGCCACTAGGGATTCAAACCGCCGAACTGCCAGCCTTTCTGATCAACAAGCTCAGTGTCTTACCCACTGAGCCACCACGTCCCTAATAAAGTCCTAGAAGACCCTAAATCTACAGGCAGTGAATCCTGACTGGGTTTGTAAAACTCAGCATCATTAGCTGTTAGTTAAGGTTTTCCAGTATTGAGATTTAATTTATCCTAGGTTTTATACATGAAATTGTTCCACATAAAATTCTGCCATGCCTATCTAGGATAATGTATTAATTTGCTCCTAAACATTTTCACTAACCAACTGAAATGCTTTACATTGAAACAAAAGCTTCTGAAAATAATATTTTTTTCCTTTCAGAAAAGTTCATCCCTCTTCAAATAATGTCCAAACTTTGGCTAAATAGCTTTGTTGGCTCTGTGTGATTCAGAAAGTATTGACGCTCCCTTCTCTACCCATTATGTGACTTTGGAACTAGAATATTATCACAGTCACAGAGCTGTTGCTGTTCTGGCATCTAAGATTGTGTGGAATATCATGTTGTCATGCTCTGCACTGCCCTTCCCCCAAAAGTGATATCTAGCGATTGCAGTGGGAATGGAGAAATATATAGCATGATGTCATCACATCACACTTTTGTAGACATTACAAGGAAGAGTGTGAAAGAGACAGAGAAAGAGGTAGCAGCTTTATGCCTTTTGTAACATCTAATTACACCCTGAATCAGTTACACCTCAAGCATCAAGCTTGCTCTTTAACTTTAAAATGATAAAATATCCTCTTTTCAGCTTCAAATGTCCCCAGAAACATTGTCAAAGTGGAGGTCATTGTACATACCAGCCAAGGTAGTGGACTTGGGATATGCAAAGGGTTGCCAAATGAGCATAAATTAAGGTCTAAAGGAGGAACAGAAAAAAGGAGGGGAAGCCCAAGTGAGTGGAAAGTGACAATTTTAAATAGCTGTGTGGAGGGGCTCTCCCTTTAGGCTAATTAAATTTATTGGCAAACAGCAGGATACTTTATTAGAGCCATGCAGGTTTAATTAACAAAAGAAAGTAATTAGTGTGTGCTATCCTGAAACTGAAGGTCCTGCCTATATATCAATCTGAATTCCTTCTCAAATCTGCTAGAAATCACAGAAATCCCATAGAAGACAACATGGAGAAGGAGAGCCTGTTTTCTGGTTATCTAGAATGCTCCAGGTGGCTAAAACCCTGTGATAATCTTGATATTATTTTGATCTCATGTTTTGTTTTAAGTGCATCTCAAATAAAACAAGGGGATTATCTTGTCTGTGGTTTCTCATTCCGTTTTGTATGCGCACACCCTGTCCTCAAGTGAATATGCCCCATTTCCTTCTTAACCAGATTCTATTTATTTCTCTCAGAGACTTTCTGCCTCTGAAACTGTACAGCTGAGGCTACATTATGTTCCTTTGAAAGCAGGAGAAATTCTCATTTCTTGATGCCCAGCAATATTTGTTTCGTAATCAGATGAGGACATGATTATTAGCAAGACTAAAGTTCATCAAGATTCACTTTTCAGAGAAGGCTAGTCTCTGGGCACACACCCCCCCCCCCCCACAACACACACTTTCTACATCTCAGTAAAGTCAAGTCAGATCAGAATCCATTCTAGAAAAATAGTTTTAACTCACATGTTCTACTCTCGCTTCACTTTGCTTATTCCAATAATTTTCAAATGAAATCCTACTGTGAGTTTTCTGCTAACTGTCTTGTTTTTCTTCTGGAGTCTTGAAAACCCCATAAAAATGATATTAACTTAGGAAAGTTTGTGAGACATGATAGAATCCAGATCCACCTGGAAACATTTTTTTTCTCTATGTCTCTTTTCCTTCCTTCTTTCTTCTCCTTCATCACACCTGACCTGAAAGGAGGAGTCATTTAGTAGAGGGAGCAGACAAACCACCAGTTTCATTAATGAGTTTAACTGAAAGTGAAGAAGGCAAAATCATTGTTGATATTAACAGCAATAATTCATCTGAGCTTCTCCTGAGCCAACAGTCATCTTTTTCCAATAGCTTTTTCAGGAAGGAAATGCAGTTACTAAGTGGAAAACATATTTAAAGAACAAAGGCAGTAAGGGTGAAGTCAGATTCCTGTAATCTGTGAGTCTCTCTCCTTTTTATTTTTGTGTGAGTACACATGCCCATATTTCCTATATTTTTTCCTATTGTTTTTCTCCCCTTCTGTTTTCTTTTCTTTTTTTTCTTTTTTTTTTTTTTTTGGTGAATCTGGATTCTATCTAGCCGTCTTTCTAAACTAGTTTTATTCTGTCATTATGTGTTTACCTTCCCTTTCACCTTCACTTGTTCCTGGTCTGTTTTCTCTCTCCCTCTTTATTTTTTATGGTCCCTTTGCTTTGTCTCTTTACATTACCACCACTCCTGGTCCACCCTTTCCCAGTCTTTTTTCTGTCTGTCTGGATAACTTTCTCAAAGTTAACAAAGCCTAATGTTCTCTCTCTGTCTCCCCACTTCCTCCCCTCTTCCCCCCGCCCTCCCCATCTTTTTGTGTTGCGAAAGCATTTGTGAAAATTATAGGCGTGAGTCAGGCATAACTCAAAACTCTCTCTCTCCTCCGTATTCTCCAGCAGTGTTACTGGAGGAGGATCCAAATGAAGAAGAGACGGGATTAGCCGGACCTTTTTTTTTTTAAAGAAATTTATCTAACAGTGGAATGGTGTGGATGAGATTGTCCAGGAGTTTTCTTCAGGTGGGAGAACTGATAGAAAGTGTGTTTGTGTGAATGAAGAATGTGTTGAATAAGACTGAAATGTGGGCTTGTTGATAGAATGTGTAAAAAAAGGAGTGTAAAAGGTCAAAGTATTTTGAATTTGAACTTTTATATAAATTCTGTAGCCAAAGACATGTCCAAATGAAGCAGGTATGCTTCCATGACTGTTAAGAGAAACAAAACCAGACTTTACCTCTGCCCCCTCCCCCACCATGTTTGCCAGGTTTCAATCATTGTTTTCCACTCTTGCCCAAAGAGCAGAAAGAAAGGAGAAGTCTTTTTTTCTCCAGTCCAGCAGCCTCTGAACACCACCGTAATGTTTTCCTTTACAAAGAGGATAGGAAGTATTAAAAACAAGATGCACGGCTAGAAAGGAAAGTAGAGCTTTCAAATATTGAAATCAGAGTTAGTGCAAGTGTAAACACACTAATTGGATATGGTGTGGCAGAAGAAGGGAAACAAAGCTAATGTAGCACTTTTAAACTTTTCCATTCAGGTTTGGTAGCATGAATACTGTACAACGTATGCATGAATATTAAGAAAAGCCAAAACTGTTTTGTAGTGATATTTCAATAAATTGAATAAAATTGATTATCTGCTATTTGGATCTTTTTGAATTTTGGGCTTGACCATCCATTAATCTGGTTTTGGAGCCATATATAGATGGAAGCTACCTTCTATGTGTAGAAAGTCCAAAGTTTGAAGTTGAGAAGTTTCCTACAGAACAACCTATCAAGTTTAAATTGTCTCATTTTAACACTCATTGACACTATTTGTCTTGTCAATTATATTGGGGGTGGGGGGGGAGCACATGCCAAGACTAAACCTCCCTATCAGGCTTGTATAGGCAAAAAGTATTAAAACATTGAATCTATTTCAGTTTGATAGTTGTATATATCGTTTAGCGAGATAAGTGAAGTGCCTGTCTATTTTATTTAGAATTCACAAAATTACTGTAAGGCAAACTCTAGAGGGGAGGGGGGGAGATTAACTTTAGCCAATTTTTTGTTGTGGTTAAAAAAGGTCACTCAGATTAGAATAATTTGTGGAACTTTAATGTAGAGGAAATTCAGGGTATATGAACTTCGTGAACTCTGATGCATATCAAGCAAATTAATGTGTGAAAAAGAATTATAATGTTTTGTCAGATTTTTTTTTCAAAGTTCACAGTGCTGTTTTTAGCTCATGAAAACTTTGTTTCAAACCTCTCTTAAGGTAAAAAACTTCTAAAATATCACTTTGAACATTATGTGTGTATAATATAAATTATATATTTAGGTACAAATTGTGCGTATTTTAGAAGGAAGGAAAGGAGGGAGGGAGGGAGGAAGGAAGGAAGGAAGGAAGGAAGGAAGGAAGGAAGGAAGGAAGGAAGGAAGGAAGGAAGGAAATTAATTCAAGGGAAACCAAGCAGCCATTTGCTAACCTTTGGTTTAAGACGAGGAACATTTCACTAGATTTATATCATTTGCATTATATTGTGAGCTGTGAGCAAGCATGTGATATTAGGAAAAGTATCTTTAATGTTTTTTAGATTTTAAAATTGTTTTAAAAGTAATTAACAGCTATGCAGAAACACTGCAACTGTCATTTTATCAGGCCTGAGGAGGGTGTGTGTGTGCAGCCGGTACATTCTTCTGGGGCCCATGGAGCTCAAAGGGGACCCATGAAAGGATTTTTTTAAATTAATATTGTTTCATTATTGTTTATATAGTAATGTGTATTATTGTTTTTATTATCTTTTACAGAAGTACCTGTCCTCCTTTTAATATATTTGCAAGTATGTTTAAATGTAATTAATAAATGTACAATTATAACTATTGATTTATGTGTCCATGTGTATGTGAGGGGCCCATATTAGTCTTGTTCCAGCACTTAATAATCCTCTTGGCAGCCCTGCGTTTTATCCAGGATTTCTGAAACTTGACATTAAAATTAGTCACTAGCTCTTCCTTCCTTCATTTCTTCCTTCTTTCCTCTGTCTTTTCCTTCCCCTCCCCTCCCCTTTTTGACCAAGTGAACATAGCCTAACAGTTCTACTTGGCATTCTCAGTCATCTGCTGTTTGATTTCTTCCTTGATTTGTTGTATTTGTTATTATTTTTAGTTGTTTCCCTTTTTATCTACACATATCACATGTACATACACATAGGCACTCACTCATTTACTTGCTGCTGTTTCCCGTTCAGTAATTACACTTTTGAATATTTTATTAATAGTTCCATTTTAAAGTCAATTTTAAAAAAAATAATAATCTCCTAAACCAAAATTTCAGGTGGAGGTCTCTATGAATTAATTTTTCTTTTCTTATCTCAGATTATAAATTTGTAGGGAAGTGTCAGTATCCATTTAGCCTTTGAATTACTTTGAATCACCTCACAGGTTCCAGGTAAAGTGATAATGCCTATTTGAAGTAGACTAAAAAGTTTTGAAATTCAACTGAGATGAATCAATCAGATTTCAATTATCATGAATCTGCTATATTTATTTTGATAATCTGAGGTAATTTCATGTTCTAATTTATTATTAATTCTATCTTAGATTATTTATTGTTTAAAAGAAAGAGCAGAATTTATTCCACGAGTAACACTGAAATTCAACTCCCCATTCTGACCTATGGCATATTATGAATTTTATGTATATGAGAGCATAATGCTAATGTAATTCACTCTACAGCCCTAAATCAGTATTTTACACTTGGAAGTTCAATTATGCAGTGATGACAAATTATGAAAACCAGGTTCTTTCTGTATAATATTACTTAATTTTAATAGACTATGTAGTTGCACATTTGTATTCGCTCTATTTTTTTCCTGTTTATTTAGAAAGATGTTACAGGTACAAACTAAAATATAAGATATTTATTTCATGAAATCTGCAACGTGAAAATGTCCCAGTCCCTATTTAAAAAAGCAAACTTCTAGTTTTCCCTGTAACTTATACTGATCATGAACAAAAGATATTTTTATGCAAAACTTTATGTATAACCTGTCATTTTAATTACAACTTTTATGTGTTAATTCTTTTACTTTACATTATACGTAATATGACTTCCATTTCTTGGTCTTGAGACACCCCCTCCTCACAAGAAATGTTAAATATGACTCTTATCCATCAAAAGATGACTTAAGCCTGTCTTACAGTGGCGTAATACATTTCACAAATGAATGGTAATTTAAACTGCATCTCCAATCTATTTAGGCAGTTGTGCTCTGGTAAAATTTGATACTTTCCCCCCAACCATTTGGGCTGTAGAAGTTGATGGACTATGAGCCAATGATGTGGTTTCAAAAGAACATTCCAAATTCTACTTGAGAGAATGAATTGATTGCAAGATTATGGCCATTTTAAAAAGTTCTGGCAATGAGAAACACTCTTTTCTTGAGATTTTGTCCATTTCTGAAAGAAAACTGAGGGGTAAATGTGCCATTTCAAGGCATTTTTGTAACCAAAGAACAGTACGGGAAAAGAGCAGCAAGTTTGGAGCAACTGCAGGAAATTGCTTTTCTTTTATTTGCGTGGCAAGAGAGCAGTGGTGTGGAAAAGTGTATTTTGTTGATCTGAACTTGAGTGAAATGGGTAATGAAGACAGATCAATATCAGCCCTTCTACGTTCACTCACTTGAGGAAAAACAGGACTTCCTCTATACGTGTTGTGCAGCTGATTTTTTCTTTTAATTGGTCATATTAAAGCTGATTCTTTTATTCTCTCCCATGCCTTGATCATCCTCCTTTTTATTCATTCTGTCTCCTTACAGCTCTTAATTTTGCTTGGTATCCAGAACATTGGTAATGTAGGTAAAGAGACACTATGAAACAAAACTATATTGCATTGGTCATTCAAGGGTAATAAACTATTGGTTTAAGTCTCATAAACCTGAACAGTGTCACAAGAGATTATTGGGTTTCATGAAACTTTACCACGAAAAGCACATAAAAATACACTGTGCTTTTTGTCCAGGAATACTAATGTATCTCCCACAATGTTGTTTGAATTCTGTTCTTAGGATCTCAAGAGTTCAGTGGACCTTCTCTTCATTTGGATTAACAGTATGATGTCCATCTCAGGCCATCTGTTTAGGAATATTTTTAGTTCAACTTGTAGCAATTAAAAATCAATACATGTAGGACTTAGCTAAAGTACTCATGGAAAGTTAAGCAGTTGGAATGCTTTCTTAAAATATAAATGGAGTTGGCAACTAGATCTTAGGTGCACTGCATTGTTATAATAATTAGAGAATACAGTAAGACTCAAATTTGTATAAATACCTAGTAGGCATTTATATATGTGTACTACAGTACAATAATTAGAAATATTGTGATTCCACTACAAACCCGAAGAAAGTTTTCCACAGCACTTATCCCTTCTCATGATATTATGTTCTGCATGACAGGCTTTCCTTTAAGTATGGCCCATCTGTATGAAAGATGTGCTAGCCCCTGGAATAAGATTTAGCTCAGAATGAGCACCCATATATGTTATATACAATATTGCAATTATTTCCTTGAATCACTTGATTTCTTCATCCCCATTCCTCAAGACAAAATTATATCCTAGGTATTTATACAATTTTGGGGGAAGATACCAAAAGAAGTTATACAAATATGCCTATCCATATGCAATCTTCCCTATTAGTATTTTTGTCTGGCTGAATGGGATAGAATTCTCTAGCTTTTTGAAAGTCAAGCTTCCACTCTCTTTCAACCAAATGCAAATATAGAAATCCCCTTCAGAACCTCTGAGGAAGTTTGCACTTGAGCAGGTGAGTTTGGTACATGATATGCTAATCTGGGTGTATTGTGCATGACCTTATATCCTTACATGTATTTGCAAATCCTGATTGGTATAAACTTGAATGGAGCTATCATTTCTTCCTTAATATGATACTTGCTTTCTATCCACAAACAGGCTATTCTTTTGTTATTTAGTCTTTAATTAGGGTATAATGGGATTCCTGCTGAAGCATCTTGAAAAGGCATCTCCATTCTGATGCCTTCGAGGTTCGAGGTTCATTTTATTTATATGCCGCCCTATTCCCAGCGGGACTCAGGGCGGCGCACAAACCTGAGGAGGGGAAGGGAAACACAAAAACTACAACAAAAAAATACAAGGCATTTAAAACAACCAACAGCCGCACAATTCAAGAGGGGAAGGGAACTCATCGACCCCAGGCCTGCCGACATAGCCAGGTTTTAACGGCTTTTTGGAAGGCCTGGAGAGAGGTGAGGGTCCGAATCTCTGCGGGGAGCTCGTTCCAAAGGGCCGGAGCCGCCACAGAGAAGGCCCTCCCCCGGGTAGTGGCCAGATGACATTGGCTAGTAGATGGAACCCGGAGGAGGCCTAATCTGTGTGATCTAATGGGTCTTTGGGAGGTAATTGGCAGGAGGCGGTCTCTCAAGTACCCAGGTCCAATACCATGAATGGCTTTATAAGTGACGACTAGCACCTTGAAGCGTATCCGAAGACCAATCGGTAACCAGTGCAGCTCACGGAGGATAGGTGTAACGTGGGTGTACCGAGGTGCACCCACAATCGCTCGCGCGGCTGCATTCTGGACGAGCTGAAGTCTCCGAATACTCTTCAAGGGCTGCCCCATGTAGAGCGCATTGCAGTAGTCCAGTCTTGAGGTCACAAGGGCATGAGTGACTGTTGTGAGTGCCTCCCGGTTCAGGTAGGGACGCAATTGGTGCACCAGGCGAACCTGGGCAAATGCCCCCCTGGTCACAGCCGACAAATAATGATCTAAGGTCAGCTGTGGGTCCAGGAGGACTCCCAAATTGCGAACCCTGTCTGAGGGGCGTAAAATTTCACCCCCCAGCCTGAGTGATGGAGTACTAGCCAAATTTTTGGGAGGGAAACACAATAGCCACTCGGTCTTGTCTGGATTGAGCGCAAGCTTGTTAACCCCCATCCAGACCCTGACAGCCTCCAGGCACTGGCACATCATGTCAGCCGCTTCACTGAGTTGGCACGGGGTGGACAGATACAACTGGGTATCGTCCGCGTACTGATGGTATTTTATCCCGTGCCGCTGGATGATCTCACCCAACGGCTTCATGTAGATATTAAACAGGAGGGGGGACAGGACCGAACCCTGTGGGACCCCATATTTCAGGGGTCTAGGGGTTGACCTCTACCCCCCGACCAACACCGACTGCCTTATCAGAGCTTTGTTATAAGTCTAGAACTGTTAGTAAGCAGTTTTATAGAATGGCAACAGGCCAACAAGTGAGTCATTGCCTGTCCTAGCTCACAGTTTGCCAAATGCCAGCTATGACACACCCATGCCGACAAACCATTATTGAAGAGAGAAATTTAGCATCTCTATCCGCAGGCATAATGCTTCTGTTGTTGCTGACAGTGTTAATTTTTTTGAGGGAAGAGGAGCCTAAGATTGTAAAACTTAAAAAGTAGGCTTGGGGCTCGTCAGTAGAAAGTTCCATGGTAACTTAATTACTCTTGAACGTATGTCAGTAGTGCAGAAACTAGCTGAAATTATAACCCTTCTTAGAGTTTGGACTTGTGTATATTGCTTACTGGGAGCTTAATTAATAAAGAGTGGTTTGAAAGTTTAAGTCAAAATTGACGATATTTTTAAGTAGTTACCTAAAAAAAATGATGTCCATGTGGCTTGCAAATTAAAACTACCTAGAAGTTAACAAAAGTGGATTCTAAAAACTTGTTTGGATCTTAATGTAAAGAAAACTGAAAACTTTTTATAGACTTTCTCCTTAGTGGTGGAGGTATCATCCAGACTGGGTTAACATCATCCGCTCACTAACAGGACTGAGTCTGATGACAATTGTTGTTAAGTCACCCCCCCCCCCCCCTGTTACTAGACAACCCCAACTTTTTGACTCAGTCCCTCAATGAGGACGGATGCATCACCCAGTAGCTCCGCAGCTAACTTAAATTTGAGATAAGTAGGATATTGGTTTAACATCAGATTGTGTGTAAATTTATCACTTTTTGCTGAAAATGGAAAAAATGATTTTTGGATTTGAAAAGAGTTGAATATATGAAAGAAGTTAGCTATGTGATATAACCTTGTTGGGGTGGGGGGACAAGTGACAATAAATATGATTGTAACTGTTGTATGGAAGATTGAAAGTTGCTTCTTTAAATATTTCTTTTTTTTAAATCTAGTGCACTTTATTTTTTTTTTCTTTATTTCATTTTCTTTATTTTTTTCACTGTTTATCTTTTATTTGTTTAAAAACATTCTAATAAATAACATAATGATGATTTTAAAAGAGAAGGCTTAATATGCAGTATATGGATTTTATATTAGATTATACATTTGGGGTAAAGTATTTCATCTATAGCTATTCAGCTGGGCAAATGTCTTGCTTTGGGCTCAATAAGATCTATACATTTATATTCTGGTTTTCTGTTCATTTCAAATACTCAAGTTACTTATCAACAAATAACACATAAAAGTTTTTTTTGAAAAGCCACAGTTGAAGAGATGTGCCTTCAGAATGCACAGCTAAAGCAAATGAGTGAAGATCAGTTGTTGTGCCATAAAATGTACATTTCATAGCTTGACAATAATATAGAAGAAGGGCCTCTTTTGCATGTCTGATGCACAGCCTCAGAAATAAAGGGAGTATCTTTGGATGGCCTCTATTGTATAACTGTATACATACCACTCAGAGTCACTTCTTATGAGGCAGACTATAATATAAATGTGTTAAATAAATAAATTCATAATAGAAGAGGGCATCCTTTAGATATTCATGTTTCAAGGCATTTAGAGTTGTACAGTTAATCTGTCTATTCAGATACTTGGTAGGGACAGAGTCTGTAAATAGGATGTTCAGAAAGACATTGTTATGTTAACAATTTATATAATCTAATTGAGAACAGCCATGTCCAACCTGGAGCCCTCCAGATTTGTGGTTTGCAACTCTTGTATTCAGCCTGCATGGCAACTACTACTGTGGGCTGGCATTGTGAAAATTACAGTCCAGCACACTGGAGGATCCCCATACTGGGGAAGGATAAAGAAGGTAGGTGAAAGAAAGAAACTAATAATGATAGAACAGTGTTTAGTGACTTTTTCCATCAACTCTTCGTAAACTAGGAAGCAGGAATGTGAGAATCATAGCTCATGTATATCTTCCTTCATGACCCTCCTCTAAGAAGCCCCCACCATTCATGGTGTCAGCATAGCATTTTAATAGAAAAGGGGAAGCTATTTGATGTAGACAAAGGTTTGTATGAAAATATAATTCTGCTTTGTTAGCAGCCATCACACTCTAAAAGGCGCCGCTTTTGTTTTCTTGTAACGTTGTGAAAACCTCATGTCGGATCGAGAGCTGCGGCCCTCACGACTAATCGCCTCTCCTTTGTGTTTTTAGATTATAGGGGCAATTAGTGTTGTCAAAACCTCTGGCAAGTCTCTTTGCTCTTGACAGGGTGTCAGTCCGACGGGCGCGAAATGGAAGGTGTTATAACTCTCCGGTAATTAGAATGCCTCCGATTTTGAAAATGCCAGCCAACGTGTATCAAGCTGGATGTACGGTGTGGTGGTGGGGGTTGGTGGTGGGGGGGAGAGAGTTCAGATGGGGGATGCAGATGAGCAATTAATTACAGACTCTCATTCAGAGCACATTGCAAGCTGATGAGCAGCAAAAGGAAATTATCCTGATGCTTGTCTCCTAAAGAGTGGGCATCAACTGCATTCTTTCTTATTCTCCTATTGCTATTACCCAAATTTCTCTACTGATTTTCATTGCTTCTTGCATGTTGGAACAGCCATTATGATAGATAAAGCATGAACTACTAGCAACTTGATATACTAGCCAAATACAGATTGTGGAGGTTACAATAACAAGTCTTTATGTTAATTACTCTACTACAATTCATTAAGTCTCTTCACTGTTGCTGTCCTTGTGATAAATTTGGCCTTCTACGAGCTCTCTTCAGGTAAAAGCTGGAGGAATGCTACAATTATCACAAGCATTGTTAGAGTCTCTTTCTAATATTAGGAAATTTAAGCAGTCTGGATTTTGTCAGGATGGACCAAGGTCCTATTGCCTTGATTCATTGACTGATTCTGGTTGTCAGTGCCTCTTCAGCAGTCTTGGAGCAAGTCCAAAGGCAGTTAATAAATAACTTCATAAGTTAACTTGGAGTGACTTCTAGAATGACAAATGAAATTTGGGGCACCTCCCTGAAGCCAGCAACCTGAGTAAACAGATAAGCTTTGTAACATGCCCCAAAGGTCAGCAAGCTCCTGCTTGTTGAACTGACAGGACAGAAGGGTGTAGAAATTCCCTAGTGCAATTCTGTCTGCTTCAAGAACTATTAAATCTAAAGGTAAGAATGTCTTCCAGGTTTTTTTTTTCACTTGCTGGTCTGATGACAGAGTTGATCTGCTTCATGTGCCAAGCTGCAGCCTTTCTCTTTCTGAATAGATTGAGAGAAAAGAAGGCAACATGCATTGCCTGGTCTTCAAAGAAAGGAAAACAAGCTGGGGCATCCTTAATAACAAGCAATGCTGGATGAGATGGAAAATATGTGCTACTGTATACATAATAGAAAAGCAACAGATATTTTTTCCTTGAATGTAAGCCAAATATGAGACCTATTCCTTGTAGTGTTCATTTGACATTTCCTGCTTGGAGAAAGGCATGGCTGAAATAGAGTAATTTACATTCCTTGTTCAAGTAATTTATATGCCATTTTTCCAAGCTCAAAGTGACTTCAAAGCATCTATTCCAAAAGCACTGAAATGCTTGAAATGTACAGCTAATTACCATCAGAAGTAGATTTTCCTTACACAAGACACAGAAGGAGGAATGCTACCTAGCTTAACCAGGAAATCTTTACACCATTTCATGACACCTGGGTTATCTTGTCTTTTGATTGAAGGCACATGGAGAAGAGCTCATCTGACATGTTTGGAGATGTTACCTTTTTTAGGGCATCTTACAGCATTAGAAGAAGCAATAAATTAATTGTATCCTAAAAATTAAGATCCTCAAACTTCCATTTTCCCTTGCTCTTTGTATTCCTAGCCAGGATCTACTAGAAGAAGAAATATGAAAGAAGGACCATGACATTGATTGGAAAAAAAAAGTGCTAAGTGCATTAGATTTAAGGTATATTTATGTGCTGTGACTTGGTTGAGAAAATGCAAAAAGAGCAGGTATAAATATTTAACTATTTTTAACACCAATATTGAAATCTAATAACTGGCATCTACATTGAACTGATCCAAAGCAATTACAATATCTGAAATATCATTTTATAGAGCTTTGTGTGGAAAACGCTACTGTCAGTTCCACTAGTTAAACCACTCCAGGAAATGAACTCCATAGGAAAGCTAAAACTACTTTATTGAGATTGATTTTAACAACAGAATCTTGAAAATCTGATTATGGGATATCTCCTCCCCCTTTTATATGCCAATGAATCAGGGGAAAGTCTGCCTGTGTCATATATGAATATTATCTAATTTCTCTGGACTTCAGCTCCTTTGCCTTCATAACAGCTCTTGCATATTTCTACCATTATAATCCTCACTTTCTATAGCCGATGTGCTAACTTCTTGTTATCTGCTGTTAGTTTTTCTTTTTTAAAGAACAATACATACATGCATGCATGCATGCATGCATGCATACATACATACTGTATATCTCTAGGATTTAAAGTATACAATTGGTAACTATCTAAGTCCGTGATGGCAAACCTGTGGCATCCTCTTCCAGGTTTCTGGCGCACATGCATGTGCCACGATCAGCTTCGTGTGCGTGGTAGCACTGGAAACTGAAAGAGCTGGTCTTCTGTTTTCTGGCATGGGCATGTACGCTGGCCAGCTGATCGTCGTGTGCGCATGCATGCCAGTAACCAGAAGACTAGCTGGCTGGCAAACATGCGCATGCCTGAAACCAAAAGTTCATTTTCTGGCACCAGCATGCCACCTAGCCAGCTCCTCTTCCAGGTTTGTGGCCCTTATGAGCTTCCCTTTTCGGCACTCGGTGCCAAAAAGGCTCGCCATCACTGATCTAAGTTATTATTGGAAGCCACATGTCTCTTAAGCATCTTCATAAAGCTATGGTTCAAGAATTCCTTATTGGGTAATTAAAGTGGGAGTTATGTAATATGAGCTACATGGAACATATTTCAGATGAGTTAAGGGAGAAAGGAGAAATTAGGTTACACAGGCAAATGTTTGCTCTGGTAACAATGGAGGTAGGCTATATTCCAAGAGGGTTCAATGATATTTGAAGAATATTTTAATAGAATTTTAGTTTATTATTGTTAGCTTTTTTGAAACACAATGTGCTAATTGTGTGTGTGCATGTGTAGGGTGTTTTAGATTGACTTGGAAATCAGTTGTATTATTTCTGGAAAGGCATCCAAAACAACCTTTTCCCCTTAAATAATGTTTGGAGTAGAAGTAAGAACTGTCAGAGTGAAGATACTTTTTTTTTTCTTCTCTATGGAGATTCTTAAGACATCTGGGTCCTGGTTATCACAAAGATGTTTTTTCAAGAGGCAACTGGACTTCCTTATTTTTCTTTGAAGATGTTTCACTTCTCACCCAAGAAGCTTCTTTAGCTTTTTCTTTTTCTTATTCCTCCCACTTGTATCTTCTGGGCTAGCATACAGCATAAAGTCCATTAAAAATGGAAGTCTTTGTTGGGTATTCCATCAATAACATAGGATTTAAAAAACTCACTTCCATCACATGGTAAATGGTTTTAATTAAAATACCCAATTAGGCAAATGGAATGGATACAATGCAAATCTAAATTTTTATTTTTCTTCAGATGGCTATTGCTGAGAAACATCTTTTAATTGCATGTGAAGATAATCAAGGATTTTATTTCTGTCTAATATGATATTATGTAACATCAATGTTTTAAAATACCTGCAAGAATTTCAAGAAAAATAAAGTTAGAATTTTGTTTGGGATATAGTAATTTAATAACACAAGTGGCTGAAATTCTTCTTCTTAATGAAATATTTCATTTCAAGTATTTCTGATTACTGGAGGGAAAATCAAATGTGGGTGCAGCATGAAAAATATTCTGTGCTTTTCTTAGTTTTCTAATTGTTGATAATAATTATAACAATTGATAATCAGTAGGTTGTTGATAAGCATGTAAAATCTGATTCCATTAATTTAGGGAAACAAGCCATCATGAAGCTTTTCTGAATAAAAAAAATCTGTTTCTGTAATAGTGTATTCAATGCTTTAAGAATGCCATATGTTTTCCCCTGCCCACTTTATTTAATGAAAAGCACTTTTTCTTGCAACAAATGCATCTAAACATGAAGACTGTATTTAGCTCACAGTTGGCATTTTCTCAATTAATCAGAATAGAATAGGAAGGGACCTTGGAGGTCTTCTAGTACAACCGCCTGCTCAAGCAGGAGACCCTGTATCAATTCAGAACAGTGACTGTCCAGTCTCTTCTTAAAAACCTCCAATGATGAAGCACCCACAACCTCTGAAGGCAAGGCGTTCCACTGGTTAATTGTTCTCACTATTAGGAAGTTTCTCCTTAATTCCAGGTTGCTTCTCTCCTTGATTAGTTGCCATCCGTTGTTTCTTGTTCTGCCCTCTGATGCTTTGGAAAACAAGTTGACCCCTCCTCTTTGTGGCAACCTCTCAACTACTGGAACACTGCTATCATGTCATCCCCCCCAGTCCTTTTTTTCTCTAGACTAGCCAACCCCAAATCCTGTAACCATTCTTCATATGTTTTAGTCTCCCTGCCTTGCACCATCTTGTGATAAACATTTTATCTAACTCTTTGTTATGAACAGCAGTATGATTTTCATGCCACAACAACATCACAAACTTAGAACAAATGTTTTCAGTACTGATGGATTTGTTGCCACAAATGGCTTGTTGACTGGAAGTGTTATTCACAAATGAACAAAGAGGAAATAGTGGTCAACCACGAAGTAGTTATGTGACTTGTTCTTGATCTTCCTTCTCCAGTAAGGATGAACACTCATTGAAGTTTTTGTTTAACAGGGCATCATGAATTATAGTGACCTAATTCTGACTTGTCTGTTTTGATTGTAATGTAGGCTATAAGAATAATAACCTTTGGGAACTTAAAGAAAGCAGTACTATTTCCTGCCCTTAACGAGGCATGTTAGGACAGGTGGCCCACAGACTAGAGTTTTTTCAAAGGATGGGAACAGTATTATGAAGCAATGAGTGAATGTTAAATGTATGCTTGGGTGGGAGGATGGTATCAAATCTCAATATGAATCTATGTTCAAAATATTTTGTAACATTATGTAATATTTTGTACAACAGAAAAGCCGAAATTTATTCTCGGGAATCCAGCTAGTGTGGCTATATTACATGTGTGAACAGTCACCATGGGCATCCATTAAATTGTGTTAAATGACAACTTGCTATCCCGAAGCTGTTCTGATTGTGCTGCTAGGTTTTCGTCGCCCAATTGCTGAGAACCCTTTTAAAATGGGAAACTCACAACATTCTAGGCAAAATCTTGAAACAAAGTATTTAAAACAAAATGAAATTCCCATTAAAACAAAAACAAAAGGATTGACAATTTATCCCCATTTATGAGTGTGATGTAACTGACTCACTTTGCCTGCTCTACCCTACTCTACCTTGCTACCAGCCACAAACAAATACGTGCAGCTTAAAAAAAGGTTTCCAACCTACAGCAATTGGTAAAAAGGTCCCACAGAACTTTCCAAAACAACATATGGCTTCAACTTGCAAATAACAAAATAGCATTTCCTCTTGCTTTCATTTCTCTCTGTGTGTGCGCGAATGTTTGTTGTATGTGTGTACATAACTCTTTGAATAATGTTCATTCACTAGCTTCAGTACTGATTTGGGGAGGTGGAATAAAAAAAAATCTGCTAATTGAATTACCTGTGAAATATAAAGTAGAATTTTGTATTTCTGTCTACAGCTTTCCATCTGTAGTGTTAACATCAACTTTTGTCCCAGGCTTGCTTCACTGTGTGCATTCGGACTTGGATAGAATTTTAGGATCTAAGCAACAATTTTTGTTGTTCTGATTCTGAGTACTTAAACTCTCTAGCTTTACTGAACCTGAAGAAAGTATATGTATTTTCATCACATCCACATATCTGGAGAATAAAGAATATGTATATTATCAGTGTATACATTATCTGTGCAAGTAGTTCCCCCCTCCCCCTAAACTCTCTCTTAGCCCACTACTTGACATCACCTGTAACCCATCTTTCTCTCTGTAGGTTCCAGTGTCTGTGGCTATGATGTCTCCTCAGATGATCACACCACAGCAGATGCAACAGATTCTGTCTCCACCCCAGCTTCAAGCCCTGCTGCAGCAGCAACAAGCAATTATGCTGCAACAGGTAAAGCAGCTTGCATTTGAGCAAACCTTTCGTGTGAGAGTCACAGAGGCTGACGTCTGTGTCTGAATTTCTCTCCTGCAAGTGCAATGTGTTTCCTGTTTGTAAATTTGCAGGATGGGCTGAAAACTACTGACTTGCCCAAAATTGTTGGAAGTAATAGTTGAATAAAAACATGAATGCTTGACAGAAAAGCCCAATTCTTTTCAGTTTAAAAGATTTTATTTGGGGGGGGGGAGTCATGGTGTCATGGGCTGAATATGTAGATTGCAATCTTTTGGATAATACAAATGTTGGAGATTTATAAAATCTCATGTGATCATGTGATCAAAATTCAGATGCTTGGCAACTGACTCATATTTATGAGTCATAAATATTTACGACGGTTGCAGTGTCCCAGGGTCATGTGATCACCTTTTGCAAACTTCTCACCAGAAAAGTCAAGGGGGAAGCCAGATTCACTTAACAACCGTGTTGCTAATTTAACAACTGCAGTGATTCACTTAGCAACTATGGGCAAGAAAGGTTGTAAAATGGGACAAAACTCACTTAACAAACATCCCACTTAGCAACTGTGATTGTAAGTCGAGGACTACCTGTACATCTTTCAATTAAAGATTTGTACTAAACAAATGAGGATTAAATGATAATATTGACTGTACTTAACAATATTGACTGTATATTTTGCATTCAAATTTCTTTCCAGACATTCTATTTCAAAGTTGTTGTTTTTTTTAAATCCATATAATGACAGTCAGTTTAAGAGCTACACAAAAAGCAGTTAGGTATAATTTTCATTTTGGTTTTGGTGACCAAGCATATTCTGTACTCTGGAGCTTTTCAAGTTCTGGCTTCTTCTGATTTACAGCAGCATGTTTATCATAGTAGTTTATAGCTGTAAAATATGCTTAATCCTATAAAGCTTTACATTAAAGCAGAGAGTTCCCTTAGGAAATATTTTCATCAACCACTATATAGAATTGGGAATCAGATGGGCATTTTTTAAAGTAAATATAAGTGAAGAAAATTATTAAAATAAGGGAGGCGATAAAAATCCCCAAGAAAAAACAACTGTTTGGACAAACATTTACACCAGGGAAGGGAGAGCAAACATAAAAACCACAGCATCCTCCACACCCTTCCTCCTGCCTTAAGTACCTGTTTATTTCAAACATGCTGATAAGGAGTCAAGGTTAGCCCCAGGGGAAGAACAAAAGGTAAACACTAACCTGGGTGGGGTCCTTCCCTCTCAGAGCCTTTTTGGAGCCAGATAGAGAAACACGTCTGACTGCAAATTAAACAGCCTGGACCGGAATAGCTGGCATTCTCTGTGAGAAGAAAACCAAACATCACACCTCTCACCTCTTGACCCAATGTTCTCAGAATCCCATATAGAGACCTGGTTTTGATTGGCTTTTGGGTAAACAAGGGAGGCTTTCCAAACCTGTTCAGCAGAGTTAAAGAGAAAGGTTTCTGCTGTCAGTACTGTCAAACACAAGCTGATAAGGACTCTCCCAGAATCCCCGGGGACATTCCTCAGAAGTCAGCTTTCCCCTGCTTCGCTCTACACCCTCCCCCCCCATTTGAGGAAATCTGTACTGGTCTCTCCTCCCCCTCCCCAAGAAAAGAAATTACATCTGCAAATCATATATTTTCATATAATGAAACTAAAACTGGCAGGCCTGAGAAAAGCTCAGAGTAATGCCATTTATCATACACTAAGCAAAATTGCACTGAAGAGATGAAATCCTTCATTGGGCTAAATATTAACATTTTGTGTATAAAATAATTAAGGAACTAAAACTGAAATAATTTAAAATTTAACATTCTGAATCTAGGAATAGTTACTAGTTAAAAGTTATTTTAATTTTAGTTTTGATTTGTAGTTTCTTTTGGAAAGAAAAAGGATAAAAATACATAATTTTAGTTTTTATTGAGGTAATATATAGATTAAATAAATTGAAT
This sequence comes from Thamnophis sirtalis, assembly GCF_051295495.1. Taxonomy (NCBI): domain Eukaryota; kingdom Metazoa; phylum Chordata; class Lepidosauria; order Squamata; family Natricidae; genus Thamnophis; species Thamnophis sirtalis. Next base: position 49,595,930 of record NW_028261387.1, read on the forward strand.
TTTATTCCCAAATAATCTAATCAAAATTGCACCTGAAAATAAGTATTATTAACCTAGAAATGGCTCGCTGTCCAAAATATTAAAACTTGTATTTAGACAACATAAGTACAAAATCACATTGCCAATATTTCTCAACTTTGGCAACTTTAAGATGTGTGCATTTTAACTCCCAGAATTCCCCAGCTAGCATACCTAATGACATAGAATAGTTTATATAATTAGCTTCATTCAGTACTTATTAAGTTTGCTAAACAATAATAGGTATACATTTTTACTCTGGCCACTAAAACTCATTATTAGAAAACTTAAGTGCTTGTAAAAACAGATTCATACATTGGTTTATCTATATAGATTAGCTAGTTTTCCAAAGCTTCTTTTAACTGAAGTTCACAAGTTGCAAAGAACTTTCCAGAAACAAAAACTAATAATTTAAAGCAGAATATTTGGGTTTCTTAAGTCCAAAAAGAAATACATGTCTATTTGACTTGTGAGTGGTTGCTAAATTCACATGATTTAGAAACAAGTTTACTAGCTGTGGCCCAGGAAAAGCCATAGCTTGTGAACCAGCCAGATATGAAAATAAGTATTCCTAATGACTTCAGGCAACTGGTTTCCAGAGACAAGGCCTCGAACACCATATTTTATTAAAATGTTATAAAAATAATTCCAGGAACTCCTACAGGAAGGGAATAGAACCTAGAACCTGTAATTTGCCCCTAAATCTTTTGACATAATTTTAAATTCTCATCCCCAATGATAGCCAAAGCTTTTTTTTATAAGCAATTACATATACATGTATTCAGGCCCTTCCAGAAAATTGTGTCTACCTTTTTCTTTAAACTTTAAGCTCCTTTAAGGGAAAAACCTGTTTCTTTTCCATAAGCATTGCATATAGTACAAATTATTCTTTGTGGTCTTTAATGATGTTTGGGACTCCTCTGCATGAAGCCCCTTCATCGGCCTGTGTCACAAGGCTTCTACAGTTGTTTTATACCCGAACTGATTAACTTGTGGCGAGTTGCAATGTAGGAGTAAACCATGCAAAAAAGTGTTTTCCGCATTAACTTCTAAGCTGTGTAGCATGTTTCCCACCAGCAAAACTCTTACCTTGTCTCAGTTTTTGGCTGTTCCTGCCACCTTGCTGAAGTCACCATGACACCCTACCAATCTTCCGACATGGGCTTTAATGAGCAGATTTTTTTTTCTTTCATTGTAAAGCATACAGGTGAGACAAGAAAAAATGCAAAACAGTTGGAAAAAGCATTGGTTGACTCTGGATATTGCAGTGCTAAGGACACTTGCAAGATGGAACAAAAATGTTTTTTTTTTTAAATTAGAAGATCCCAGTGGCTGTGCACCCCGAGATACTAAATCAAAACTCAAAGGAACAAAATGTTTGAGACCCTCTCACTTTTGCTGCTTATTTTACCATAGCTACTATACTATGCCCTTAGTTTGTTATTTTCATAAAAGTCAGTCTGCTGAATTTATTAGATTCCTATTGTACTCAGTGGTTTATTATGTGTTTATCTCAAATATGATTGAACTTTTACATTATGGGTTTTAAAGTGTTAGAACTTGTATAGACCTGTAACTTAAAGGCAAGTATAAATGTTTTAATAAGCAAAATAAATAACATTTGGTCTAATGTGAATATAAACATTATTTAGGCAAGAATGATTTTTCTTCTGTGACTTCATCCTGTTGAAACAATATTTGTCTACAATAATGCCAGATAAGCCCTGAGAACTAATTATATCCAACAAGACTTGTTTGGGTCAAATCCCCTCCAAACCTTCCTATTAAAAAAATTGTTATCATTTTAATTCATCAAAAAGGGAAAATTAAATAAATGACTCATTGAATAAGTTAAATTAAAACAAATATACTTTCTGTCTTGGGCCCTACATTTTTTTCCTCCTACTTTTTCTAATTTGGTGTGCTGCAAGTGGAATGCCATGTACCCCATGCGGTAGTTCCTCCAAAGTTCAATATCTCTGAAATATGGCATAATGCAGTTCCATGTCAATTCATTTCTGGTCAAAAAAGACGTAAAAATATCTCCTCCTGCTCTCTTTCCTCTTCAGTCTGTTTCTCTTGCCCCAAATAATGATTGGCAAGAGAAGGTTACAGCCTAGGTCTCATGTAATTCAATAAAATGTTAGTGAGTCATATTCCTTCAGTTCTGGGAACACTTCTTTTGATTGACTCTTCTAGTCTGTTGACATGTATTCTCTACACCCTCTAGAAAAATATTGCAGTTGGCTATCTGCTTTCATTTCAAGTTCTGTATTTTGGGGAAAATAATTTCCATGTCCTCTTTCTCAAAAAAGAAATGTTCATGGGAAGATCAGATTTCATAAAGTTATCAAGGTTTTGGTCTCTGGGTCTATCTGAGAATAGAAATGTTAGTGGCCCATTTTCAATAATTATTGTGACTTTCGGTAATTATATGCTAAAAGAGCAAAAAGAAGTAAACATATTTGTTTGACTGACTTATTTTATGGTTCTATTCATTATAATCTTATAGGCTAGGGCTGTCAAACTCAATTTCATTGAGGGCCGCATCAGGGTTGTGTTTCACCTCAGGTGGGCTGTGGTGGGGGTAGCCAAGGTGGGGATGGCCAGCTTGATATCACTCGTGTCAGGAGCCTATGGTGGCCTGAGCACTCTGCCAGCAAAAATGGGCTCCCAATCTCTGTTTTCAGCTGGGACGATCTCCTGCAACCTTCTGCCAGTGAAAACTGAGCTCGGGAGGGCCGCAATACGGTACCATGGGCCAGTCCTTCTCTGTTTCCAGGGTAGCTCCACAGACCAGATCTAAGCACCCCATGGGCCGGACCCAGATCACGGGCCTTGAATTTAATACCCCTGTTAGGACCATAATATCTTTATGGTGTGCTTGCATCTTATTAATTATTAATGTAGAGCATTAAAGGACTGCAACACCAACTTTATCATCATTTTTTTCTATTCTTTTTCTCTTATCTTTTCTTCAGCTTCAGGAATACTACAAGAAGCAACAGGAACAGCTTCACCTACAGCTTCTGACTCAGCAACAAGCTGGAAAGCAGCAAGCCAAAGAGGTGGGGTTTTTCTTTGAGTTAGGAAGATACTTTGCAAAAAAAAAAAAAATCTGCAGAAAATAAAAAAATAATTGAGGGGAACACAGATTTGCTAAAAAAAATTGCATTGCTCCGCATGCAAAATAACAGATTCTTCTTTTTGAGAGAATAAGATGGACTATCTTTGGTTATTCAGTATAATTTAATTTTAAAAAATCATCAAATTACTGCCTCTGTTGTAACCTATGTTTTGCAATAAGCAAGTTTAACTGACTAATTCACTGTTTAGATAAACATTTTGCAGGGATTCACAATAATTGGCTCTCGTTTAAGAGATTTATCTGCCTTGAGTTCACGATTTTTGCTGTAGAATTCTAAAATTAAAAATACTTGTACCACTCCTGCTATTGGTACTTTTGCCAGAAGGATCATCATAATGCAAAGTGTTTCTAGCAGTCGTCATGTTACCTGAGAAACATGAATTGAAACTCTATGTTAATCTGGAAAATCTACTATATTCATCTTAATGATCCAAGGAAAACTAAAAGGGTTACCTGTTAGACCCAGGAAACAATAACTTTTCAGAATTCATATACCTATGTTATGCTGCTATTGTTTATGATTAACTTAACAATAGATAGTTTTATGTTAGATCCAAGATCAAACGGTAGCATACAGAGCAAAATCTCCTTCCATTTTCCTTTCAGCATGGTTAAGCGAGGTTGAAAGATAATGTCTGGCCCAAAGTCAACCCATGAGGTTATGTGGCCTTGAACCCAGATTCCCAAGATCCTTTGCAATACTGTAATCATTACAATATATTGACTGGCATAGAGTTAAAATGAAGTATGTTGCAAGAAAGTTTAGTACATTCCACAAACTTTCTGTATGGCACTTCTTCTCAGTCTACAATTGGGGGTCTATTGATGATAGAGATTTTGCTCTGTATGCTACCTTCAAGTGATCCCTAATACAAGTACCAAAATTGCCAAAATTCCACGTTGTTGTATTTTGTGAAATTTTGTTGTCCTGCTCTGAAACTTTTGACCAGCTATATTTGTTTAAAAGTATAATTTCCTATAAAATCACATTTGTTGACAGGGCATCTATGCCGTGATACCTGCAAATGCATGCCTTCAGTTTATGTGGCTTTTTGGATGAGAAGTATAACGTCTTCAAAGTTCAGTTGCCTCTTGAAAAAACACCTTTGGGATAACTTTAGAAATGTTGCTTTCTTTGAATTGAAGGGGGGAAATGTTGGCAGGTATAAATTTAGTCCTGTCATCACATATTGTGCCTAAGCTAGTACTTACCTTGTTGCTTTTTACTGATGCATTTGAAATGCTAAAATAGATTCAGGAAATCTTGCAATCCTAATTTCTACTGTAACTCCAGAAATCTTGAGAATGAGAATTTTCAGAAAGAATCTTGTCCCTGACAGTTGTCCCAGTATACCACCTGATACAACATGGTTAATCTAGGAGGGGAGCAGCACATGAGGATTGGCCAGCAAGTAACCTGGGCATCAAATTAATGAAGTGCTCCTGTCAGTCCACAGTGTCACGCTGAAACTCCTCTTGATGTGCTCATAAATCAAAGTGATTGAGCCTGTTACCCCAGTAACTGCACCCACTCAGCTGCATCTAATGTAAACAGAGCAGACAAAATGCTTTAAGAAATTCAAACCCCATCACCAGGGAAAAGATCAGGGATCAAAGAACATAGAGTTGGTGCAACAAGAAGTGAAGGTAAAAATCTGGGGTTTAATCCTAAATAAACGCTTTCTATAGATACCTGCAAGTATTAGAGGAAGAAAGGATTGTAAACAGTAGGATCAGTACACCGGTAATTGCCAGTGACTGGCAGAGTAAGCTTCAATAATTATTTTCTTGGGTTTTAAGATTTTTATCAGTGTGCAGATAAGCTTCTTACTTCATTGGTTCTATTAAAAGTGCATGGAGGATGATCTCCAAAAATGAAAATGCCCACAAATTGTGACAACAGAAAATATTGGTATATGCTTCTAAGGCAACATCAGATTAGCTGTTTAGTTCTAGTGATCAGGGAGAAATCTTGGAGTAATGTGGATTAATAAAAATAATACAGAAGAACAAGGGAAGTGTACCTAATGTGCTGGGCTTAGTAAAATTACCAATATTTCAAATTCCTAATAAATTTCCAACAACTCCTTAGGAAAAAAGTATGGTAGTTTAAATTATGTGACTTACCATACTTTTTTATCCAAAGGATTTAACATTCGGATAGTTTTTTAAAAAAAAATTAGGTGCACTGTGGGTTAGTTTGGCTGTACAACCTTTGAGAAGTAGGGAGAATTTGAGTTCAATAAAATTAGTTATTCAAAAAAAATTCATCCACCATAAATAATCTTATATTCTACCTATATGCTTATGACAGTCTCTCATTTAGAAGGAAACTCACATACTATAATTTGAAAGAAAATAAATATTAAAGACACTTCCAAATGAAGCTTTTATTGTACAACTGTCTGCTTCACTCATGCAGCTTTATATCAATGGGAGGAATCCAAGTATCACAATTATCAATTTATTACCTCCCCATAGTTTTCCATTGCTTTTATTTTTCTTAATATATAATATATAAAATCCCATGTATAATCCATGTAGGAGGATAAACCAGAATAGCTTGGCCTCTTGACTGATGAGTGCTGAAAGCTATTCTTCTATTGTTCTGGAAACATCTGAAAAGGAGGCTTCTTCTTGAACATAAAGAAGGTATATAAGAAAAGCATAATAAAAAAAAATTAATCATTCAAATGCACTTTCTCATTTTCCCTAAGTTAATTCAAGGCCTAAAAACCAAGGTACAGCTAGCCCTTGACTTACAATGGTTCATTTAGTGACCATTCAAAGTTACAACAGCACCGGAAAAAGTGACACATAACTGTTTTTCACGCTGACGACAGTTGTAGCATTCCCATGATCGCATGATCATGCTTGGCAACTGATGCATATTTGGCCCAATGTCATGTGATCACCTTTTGCAATCTTCTGGCAAGCAAAGTCAATGGAGAAGCCAGATTCACTTAATAATCATGTTACAAACTTAACAACTGCAGTAATTCACTTAACAACTGTAGCAAGAAAGGTCGTAAAATGGGGCAAAACTCATTTAACAAATGTCTCACTTGGCAAAAGGAATCTCGGCTGAATTGTGATCTTAAGCTAAGGACCACTTGTAATTATAACTCGATTATAAAATTAATAGGCTTGGGTTTTACTGAATTTGTAGTAAGAGGAAAGTTTATAATTGTGGGGAATCACCAAGAATGTCAGTCTTTATAATAATCTTGTTTCTTGAACTTGAACCATACTTACTATAAACACAAGATCATCTTTGGCTGATGCCAGGATGTATTCTCATTAAAAATGATACTTAATAAATCTTGTAAGTGTTCTTGGGGGGAGGGGAGAAACATAGAGAAGAGACTGGCAAATGTTCTTGCCCTGCTCATACTCTTGTTCTACTTTTGTTGATTGGGAAGGCCTGCAGAGAGCCTGGAATTTATTCAATTTATGTAGTTTCAATTTTCTCTGCATTTGAGAACTAAAGCAAATGAAGCAAATTGCTGGCAGTGTAGTCACAAAGGAGAGGGCTGGAGTTCCCTCTTTTTTTCTCCAGGCCACTTAGTGCAATTGTCTCACCCATAAAAATGGCTTAACATGAATGCCTAACCTTTTCTTGGTGTACAGTAGTGGTTAAGATACTCGCCTAGAAACTAGAAGACTCTGATTTTTAATCCCACCGTAATCATGAAAACCAGTTGGCCCAGTAACTTTCTCTCAGCCCAACTGACCTCACAGATTGTTGTGGGGAAAATAGGAGGAGGAAGGAGTATTCATATGTTTGCTGCACTGAGTTTGCTGCCTTTAGTTATTTATATAAAAAGTAATGAAGAAAGTTTTTTTAAAGACCTTTTTTTGCTTTCCTGCCTGCAGTACAATCCCTGCCCAGGGGCTGCCCCTTCCCATTTTGATTTCTTTTTGCTAAAAGTCCTAATGATTCATTGGAAAGGAATTCAGCCCAAATCAAAAGTGAATGAACTTTTCTTGATATAGGCACAATCCGTAATGATGTATTCTATTTTGTTCTCGAAAACTACTAGTCAAATGCTTTCAAAATGAAATGATAGACAAATTTAATGTTTGGGGCTTTGAGTATGTCATGTGTTAATACTACCAGTTCTCGATTCTCTGAGGCCCTCTTCAGACTGACGCTGCTGCAGGTCTCTGTGGCTTCTTAAGCCCTCTTAGCTGCTCTGCTCATTAGAGTATACATAATCCTCGAGAAGAGGATAGGAAGAAAAGAATTGTGACAGAAAAGAGCTACATTGGAGGATGTGTGCTTTTGCTTTTGTCAAAAAATTGTTGTCCATTACAGTGTTGCTTATAAAATAAATATTAAAAACCTGTTTCTGATGGTGCTTATAAAATAAACCTTGCTAATGTAGACTTGTGAATATTTTGGCAATGGCTATTACTACAGAGGGCCAGATTTCAGGGATAAAGCTTAAATGAAGAAGCTGGGCCATTGGAAGGCTACCCATGCATCAGGGATGAATTAATTATAGCAAAAAATGAGATGGAATAACAGTGTTACAATCCTTGTTTTTTTATAACATAACTAACTATATAGGGTGAGTGGAAGCATCACGGCACCCTGGCATGGTACTAACAAGAAAATGGATCACAATTAAAGAGTAAATACCTGTGATTATCTTTGTAGCAGCATTTTTATGCTTACATATACATTGTATTAGCCCTATAACAATATGGACAATTTGATTAAAAAATCAGTTCTGAAATGGCTACAAAACAAAAATACATATATAGTATATAGATTATACTCAAAGATTGTTAGGATGATTTATAATATTTTGTATGCTGCCCACCCCTTTAATGGCTCAAGACAGTTTACAGGACTCAGGGCCAGTGGCAAGTGCACTTTGCTTTCTGTATGCTTTCATCTGATTGCAACACTCCAATGTATACTGTATGTTGTAACAAATCTAAAGCAATTAAACAATAGGGGTAGTTAAAAATGGGAAAAATTGTTTGGAATCTTTAATTAAAACTTCATTATCCCTGCATCATTAATATCTAGCACATCTATGTACTTGATTGCTTCCATATGTAATTCAAGGTGGCATAACTAGGATTCTCATGTATGAAAGTGATATAGTACATCAAATCAATTAATATTGAATGTTCCCTTTTATTTTGAAACCTCCATTGGTTTCTCGTGTATTCTCATTTCCAGAATATGTGCGGCCCAGGCAGTGCTGAATTTCTGCACAAAAGAGGAGCTTTCTTGCCTTTAAAAGCCTCTTGGGAGACTGCTTGTATGCACAAGCTTTTGGCATTCATAGGAGTTTAATCTATATATGTTTAAGGTGGATAGCTTCTCCTGACATATAAGATGTTTTGTCTCTTATAACAATTCAAATAACAGATTTAATGGAAAGGCTCATTTGAGAGAGAGAAAAAGAGAGAGAGAGAGTCAGCATTTTCAGTGCTCCGCCAAGCAAGCTCACTGTCTTCTCTTCCGCCACCCTCCCTTCGTTTCTGCCGCTATGATAGATCAAAGGCTTTCAGTCTTGGTTATATGCTGTGTAGCCACGGAGGATAAGAGATCAGAATTGTGAGCTGTGCTAGCTATAGCTAAAGCTGAGATCGGGCTGCTTATGCAAGACCTGAGGGGGGAAAAAATAGAAGGCCTGTGCTTTGGAAATGAAAATGTGTTTTAATTTCTTTCTTTTGTTTTCCAGCAGCCATTAGGGAATAAGCAGCTGGCATTCCAACAACAGCTCCTGCAGATGCAGCAGCTGCAGCAGCAGCACCTGTTAAACCTCCAGCGACAAGGGTTGGTCAGTTTACAGCCAGGACAAGGCACCGTTCCTCTGCAGACCCTGCCACAAGGTAATGCACACAAGCCTCCTTGTTCTTTAATTGCTGTAGGGAGAACCCACCCAGCCATTGCGGCAATTATCTTTGCCAGTTGGTTTTCAGCTAATTTTAAAAGCTGCCTGTTGTCCATGTACTTGAGGCCTGATGCTTGCTACAGTTTTACGTTTTGCTGTCAAATAGCTGTCAGTAAAAGCATTGTTAAATTGCAGTGCACTGGGCATTTAATTCAGGAGCAGTTCAAGGACTACCTGAAGATGTGCTGCTGATAGTAATGGGAGATAACTGGGCCTAATGCACCTTTCATGAAAAACAGTCACTGGCAAGTAGTAGCAGCTCCTCCTGGGTGCTGCTGCTGCTGCTACTTTTTCTATAGAAAAAGAGAATGTGTATGTAATAATACTGCTTTATTCCATAGAGCTTATGTCTTCTCTATCAGAAACACTGTTTTTACAGGAGGCAGCAGAATCTGGACTGAAATCATGCTAAATATCAGAGTTCCAAGGATAATAATATGTAATGGGGAGGGATGGACAAGATGGGAGTGAAAGCACTGTTTGGGTTTTCTGATAAACTGTTATTGTTAGCAGCATGTACCTGAAAGCTATTTTCTTATGCCTTTCTCCATCCCACGTACATGCACCACCTATCAACTTCTGTCAAATTCATGATTAAGGAAATTTGAGATGGAAATTCAGTAAAGTCCATGTAAACTATTGAAATTATAATCTGACATTCTGGAGCCATCCTAGTTACAGGAAGGAAAGAAGTAGCAACAGTATGTCAATATGGAATGAACAATTAATTCTTAATTTATCCCCTGAAAGTTAATATATCTACTAAGGACACACATTTCATCTATCAATGCGAAAGGCATTTTGTTACCCTTGGACAACAGATAACTGAATTAATGTTCTGTGGCCATGTTTCTTCTATTAAAGCTCCAAGGCTAGCTACCAATATATTTCATAAATAGATTGACTCAATTTGGATATCAACCTCTTTAATCCAAAACCACCCAAATGAACTGCAACAAGTCTTAAGATGTTTAACAATCCCGATCCATTCTCCTTCTGTGGCATGTTCATGTGGAGTTTGCAATCAGCTCTCTTATGATTTCATTTAATGCAGTTTAGGCATTTCTCTGAATTCTAAATTGTTGGCTAAATTGATGCAACAAGATAAATAACAGTTTGTGAGTTTGATGAAATGCCAAAAACAAGTCAATTTAACTTGGAAAAAAGTTTCTGAATACTTCTTTGCAACCATATGAATAGATCAGAGAAGGAAGCATACAATCTCCCTACCCAACATGTGCTCTCCTTTTCATCACTTTCAATTATGCTTCATTGTGAACTAGGACTTACTTATTCTATCGAGGTATAGCATAAAGAGGTTTTTCAGATATCTATAAAGCTAGCATTCCTGTAAATATTCCCAATTTATCCTAGTGGACAAGAAAACAAAATGCCTTAATTAGGTATATCAAGTATACCTGTATATATGGGTTTTGAAGTTAATCAAAACCTTCAGATTAAAAATTGGAAAAATCAATTTTAATATACAAGCTTAGTCCTAATTAGAAGTAAGAAAATCATAAATATAATCCAATATAATTGATGGTGTAGAATAAGTATTAACGTTTGGAAATTATCTCTCCAAAAGTGGGAGAAGTTGCATGTCAAACATATTGAAGTGTGACATACTATACTAACTTTGAATCAGTTTGATAAATAGCATGAACATCTATGATTACTTCTCCCTTAGCTAATTTAGAGTAAAAAAAAACAGGCTTGTCAACTAAACTAACAGAGGAAATGTTTAATCCTGTAGAGTTTCCCCCAATTTAAAATTTTCCTAAAATTTTGCTCTGTTTTACAAAAAATAAAAAAATCATAGAGCTACTTGTGTATTTTCTTCCATAAGGGCAAATGGTAGTAGATCAGAGGAATGGTCCCCTCAAATCCCTCAGTAGAAAAGAGCTACTTTTAGTTCCTGAAGTACATGTTATGCTTGTATTTTATTTTATGCAAGGCCTTAGGCATGATCCTAAATGCAATACAAGTGCACAGGTACACTTATGTCCCTAGATGATAGCTATTTAAAAAATAAAGACGGCCATAAGCAGACAAGAAAGCCCAACTTTATAAGATCTGTATTGTCACGTATGATTCCATGTGAGTGCCACATTTTTACCCCCCCCTTTTTTTTTGTTATTCTTGGCATCTGTGAATCACATGAAATCTCCATACTTGCTCTTCGCCAGAAGGCTGAGAAGTAATGAATCACATGAAATCTCATGATTGTGTTCTGTACCTAAAACTCTATTAATCTCTAATGGAGCAGAAAACCAAAGATTCTAGTTCAGCCCAAATACCAGCACTAGGCAAATTAAAATAACAATTTTACAAAACAAATTAATTAATAAATAATTAGATTCAGAAATGTAGAGTTTATTCTGCATATTGGACTTGTATTTTCTTCTGGCATAATATACATAAAAGTACTAGGTTAAATGGAATTCATATTTTTGATTTTACCCATAATTGCTTAAAATCAAGAAATATGAATTCCTAATCTACCACTTTTATGCAAATTACATAGCACTGATTAACTGTTAATATTTAAGTGATTTATAGTTTGGATTTGTTTTTTCATGATAATTTGTCTTAAGTATTGAGATTCTTGTGGTACTTTCTTAAAGCAAATGAAATATATGCAGTATTGCTCTGAAATATGTTTAAGTATTTAAAAGGCTCAGATGCCGCAATTTAATAACAGTGTGGAAAGTTTATATATAAGTAATCCTTGGTGCTCTCTGGGCTTTGTTGTTTTCTTGCAAAAGTTTCATTACCCAAACTAGGTAACATCATCAGTGCTAGCATGATGATATTACCTAGTTTGAATAATGAAATATTTGCAAGGAAAAATCTAAGCTCAGAGAGCACCAAGGACCCTTCATGTCCACTCTGAGCTACAAATATTCTCCTTTATTAAGAGAATAATATCTATGTATTAGGCTGATATAAATTAATGCCTTTTTTGTCACTTAATTAAATTGGGGAGACCTTCACAGTTGTAGAGTTGTTCTGAAGTTCTTATAAATAAATCTCTCTCTGTGTCCTCTCTCCCCCTTTTCCCCCTACAACACTTATGAAGCTGTATGTCCCTCAGACCTTCAGCAGCTGTGGAAAGAGGTTACTGCTACTCAACCTGTAGAAGAAAGCATCAAGCAAGAGGGACTTGACCTCAGCACCAACACCTCAAATTCTACCTCGTTTTCGGCTGCCAAGGTCTCGCCTCCAATTTCCCATCACCCTCTCCCCAATGGACAGAACGCCATGCTCGCACAAAGGAGGGACAGGTGAAGCAACGGACCTTCATGTGAAAAGAATATAGAGTTTATAAAAAGGAGATTTAATTTCACTATAGAACTTCTGTATGTTAATGTGTGTATGTATAATAGGACAAACCCTAAAATATTTTTTTGTCTCCTGCATTCAAATCTAAGGCACTAATGCTATTTATCAGGGTTCCAAGTTATAGCCTCATAGAAAGCAGAACTCCGAGGCAGGTAGATTCCTCAAAGAACAGTTTTATTGGAGATATCATATTGGCACAAACTGGTGAAAACTGACTCTGAAAGTTCCAGCAGTTTTCACCTGATTAAAAAGTGAAAGTTCCCCCTTTCCCCAAACAATCAGTCACGTTATCCAATCAAGGTGCTGGCCGGTTGCCTGATTACTTCACCCCTCCTCCTCCAGCCACCTGTTGAAATGACCTTGGTTCCCACAGGAAATTATTTTGTTTTGGCTACAAAATTCTCATCTAACTATGTCCCCTCTCCCTATCCTTTCTTCACATTGTGGTAACCCTGAAGCCTTCAAAATGGCCCCAGCCAGGTTCGCTTCAGAGTTGACATTATTTGCATTTCAATTTGGTATAGTATCATCAAATGGGTTTAGAATCAAATTCTGATTTTAACAGTTATGGGTAGTAAACTATGGCTAAAGAGTAGGCCTCCTGAAGTCAGCTTTGGGATACTGATTCTATCCCATCAGTTGCCAAATAGGCCCTGATAGCAGTATCTAGAAAGTAATATTTCTTTAAAAAAAAATCTGAAGGTGCCTGAGTACCATATTTTTTGGGAGTATAAGACGCACCTTTTCCCTCCCTAAAAGAGTGTGGAAATGTTGGTACATCTTATACACCAAATACAGCCATTTTTGGCCACCCAAAGCCCCACCCCTGCATCCCTTTTTTTTTTGCAAAAAACCCCCAAAAAACGGGCCTTTTTCGCAAAAACTGAGGTGTTTTTCCCTTCGTCCAGCCCCAAGAAGCATTCTGCAGGCTTCAGTAGGGCTGGAAGAAGGGAAAAATGCCCCCGTTTTTGCATAAAATGGCCCGTTTTTTGCAAAAACGGGTATGTTTTTGCCTTCGCCCAGCCCTGCTGAAGCCTACAGTGCTCCTTGGGGCCGGGGAGAAAACAGGCTAGTAAGGGTATGGCTAGCTGATGAGAGCTAAATAGCTTGAAATAGATCTATACTAGTTTCCCTTTATTTATCTATCAGTACAAATCCAACACACACACACACACACTTATACATACATACATACATACATACATACATACATACATACATGTTTATGTACGTATGTATGTATGTGTGTATATATATATATATACACACACACACACACACACACACACACACACACACACACAGAGGTTCATTTTAATTTTTTTCTTTTGAATTATATTTGTTTATTCAATAAAAATAGTATAGGTTCCCAAATAAATGTATGTAGCATTAGAACAGCAGAGAAGTCAAACTAAGTCATGAAAGTGCTATGATTTGAATTTTCTGTACAAAATGGTATATAATCAGAAGCCTTTTTTTCTTTTTGTAGAAATAAATATAATGCATAGAATGATAGTAGATGGGACAAAAGAAACAAGCTGTCAAGTTATAAAGCAAAAACAGTCCAAAAGGAAACAAAAGAAGCCAAAAACTGACAAAACAAGTCATGATTATTTTGCTTATCTGCAAAGCTTATTCTGTCTTTTTCAGCAAACCATGGTATAAAAAGTTGTTACTGTGCAATGTATGAACCTAGTCATGGTCAAATAAGGAAAGTTCCCCTTAAGGTCACTGAATGCAAAATGTAAAATTAATTAGCTACAGCGCTGTAGAGATAATTCTTTCCTTGCTAGCTCAAATGCTCTTTGATTCATTAGTACAAACATAGGCTGAATGTTTCAGGTTACAAGGAATCCTCATTCAGTGACCACATTTGAGTCTGGCAGCTCTGTCATTAAGTAAAGTGGTTGCTACAAGGACAGTTAAATGACTGACTGTTTCCCTACCCTTTGGAAGGTTTACCCTTGATCTGGGATAATTAGTAAAAAGGGAATTAATACTTGTATTTACATTCATTGGAGAGCAAGGGATTACAAGAGAGTAAGCAGGCACACAATGGGGAATATATCAGCTTGGGCAGGAGTGCAAGAATGCTCAGAGCTGCTTGTGCCATTGCATTTCTGTTGATGTGTATTCCCCATTGCTTACTCTCTTATAATCCCTTCTTCTCCAATCTCCACTCTGCAAAGGGAGAACAAAAACACATCAGGACAGGGCAGGCACAGGACAATGCATATTGATTATAATAGCAATCATATGACTGAGGAACATTGTGAAGGTCATAAATGTGGGCATTGATCATAAAGTTATTTTTTCAATACCATTGTAACTTTGAATGGTTACTAAATGAGGCAGTTAAATGAGGTCTCCTTTATTACACAAGATTGCCCATCCTCCCTACTAATCACCTTGTTTGCTAATGTCAGGGAAATGGTCAGAAGTGAAACTGTTACGGGGATAGAATTTCTACACTCCTAGAATTTTTGCGCACTCTAGCAGACAGCTAGGAATGTAATGGTTTGAAATTATATTTTGGGGTTAGACTCATGGCAATGAGAGGAAAGCTGATGGTCAGTAAATCTATCAACTTCACATAGATTCAAAGTACATTGTGATGATGTTTTATATCAGTGCCTCCAGTCTATGATGCTAGAGCCATCTGGTAGTCCATTTAAGGTGAATGCGCAAAAGAATGACTATTTCTGTCTTTGGCGTCTTGGTGTGTGCACATATGGATGTGCCAAACAAATTCCCGTTTTTTGTTTTTCTGGAAAAAATGGAATTATATTGCACTGAACTCTGCCCCATAGTTATATTCCATATCAGGATACATAATTGCAACTTTAGTGTTAAAACCATTGCTTTAAAATATTTGAGATAGTTTTTAGGGCCAAACCAGCGATAGTTTCTGAGTGTATATAACCTGCATGCAGTAAAATATGAGCTGGATCACATTTCCTCCAGAAGACTTGCATTTGCCATCCCATCTATAGGATAAATCTAAGATGAACCAAGATGAGCAAGTTCATTCTGCTAGCATCCATCTGCAGATTATGTCTGAGCTACTTAAACAATAACTTGTCTTCACGCCTGTTTTGATCATGCAGATGAATGACTGCAGATCACAGTTGCTCAACATAGGGAATGCACCTTCTGCCAATTTGGAGAGCATATCAAATTCCTCTAAAATTCCCTTGCAGATTTTTTTTTTGACCGGTACAAATTATATAACATATTCTTAGTCCAAAACTCAGAGATATGAAAGGCTGGGAAAAATATCCCCTTTCCAACTTTATAGTTCCTAGTAGACAGAACAGAGAAGCCTTTAATGCTCAGCAGTAATGTTTATTTTCTTGTTCTTTGTCCCCATTTGCAGCTCTTCTCATGAGGAGACTCCTGGCTCACATCCCCTGTATGGACATGGGGAGTGCAAATGGCCTGGATGTGAAACCCTCTGCGAGGACTTGGGACAGTTTATCAAGTAAGTGACCCGGTTCAGCTGCTATGATCGTTAGCTAAACTTATGCTTTGTTTTCATTCATCTGTATCCCTGTATAGAGCTAAATGTATAAACAGAAATGCCGGTAATTATTGTTCTTGGATCATGAGGATGGCTTCCTCTGTACTGGACTTAGTTTACTTTGGCATGTCAGAAGATAAAGGGCCCTTGGTGCTCTCTGAGCTTGCTTGTTTTTTTGCAGACATTTCATTACCCAAACTAGGTAACATCATCAGTGCTAGTAAGAAATGCTGTTTACTGTCAGTTTATATCTACAATATAATAGAATATTCTATGTATTCTTATATTCTATTCTAGAATATAACTGACAACAAATGGCAATCCTTACTAACACTGATGATGTTACCTAGTTTGGGTAATGACATGTCTGCAAGAAAACAAGCAAGCTCAGAGATTATTACCAAGGACCCCTCATTTCAACCCTGAGCTACAAATATTCTCCTTTATTGATATCAGAAGATAGTTTTGCTATCTTTAAAGAAGTAGTTGCCTAGCAAGGTTTGACAATTAACCCCTATTTGGAGCTTGAAGCAGATCTATCTGCCACGATTATATGGAGAAAAATTGATCACAGTATGTGTTCTCAAAATTCCCTGAAATGAAGGTAAGTCACTTTGCTCCTCACTTGTGAAATATAGTTAGGTTCCCGCTATATACTTAATACGGAGAATGTCGAAAGCTATGAGGCACCATGGCTGTACACTAAGAAGTACAAAAGGGGGTGTAGACAGGAGGAAAAGAAGCTGAGGGGATCTACATAAATGAGACCAGCAAAGTTTATAACTTGTCCATGTTAGGCAAAGGAAGGCAGGAAGGTGGGGGTGGAGGAGAGAACTAGAGAGAAACAGATGGCAGCACGGCAGCCTGCTGACACCGCTTGTGGGCTCTGTCACTGACTGATTAACTCTGCTGTCTAAGAGCCCTCTGCTAGCGTCAGGGTCAAACAAATTGTTTTCACGCTTCGTCAGAGGTTTACTTAATTAGTTCATTTGCAATTAGATCTCTTTGTAGCCAAGATTTTTAGCAAAGACATCAGATGAAACTGACGGGTTTTCTTTTCCTTGCCTCTTTGGGATTTTCCCCTCCCCTTCTTTGCTTTGTGACTAGACATGCTCCCCCTCCCACATGCACAATATACCTCTGCTTGTTTTAAACCCTCCCCCCCCCACTCTACTGCCTTTTGAATAGAATGTTGGGGAGGGGGATGGAAATGATGTTAAGAAGGCGGGAGATATTGGGAAGCACAGCCTGTGTGCCTAATCAGACAGTGTGCAATGTTATTCTGCAAACTGAGCATTTCAACAAATCTTCCTTTTACTAATGGAAGATCACTACAATAGTCAACAAGTGTCAAACTGTAACAGACTTCAGTACTCCTTCCAAACTCCTCCGAGCACTTTGCATTTCAAAATGAGAAGGGCAAATGGAAAATTGTTTATATATATATATATATATATATATATATATATATATATATATATGTATATGTATATGTATATGTATATGTATATGTATATGTATATGTATATGTATATGTATATGTATATGTATATGTATATGTATATGTATATGTATATGTATATGTATATGTATATGTATATGTATATGTATATGTATATGTATATGTATATGTATATGTATATGTATATGTATATGTATATGTATATGTATATGTATATGTATATGTATGTATATTTTTACTCTGCCCTTCCAAGTCTTCCCAGAATTAGAGAATGCTTCCCTTCATCTCAATCCTCACAAAAAGATGTTTTGACATTGCTATGATTCTCTAATACTGCACAGAATGTTGTTTAGTAACTAAACCAAAAATCTTGGAATGAGATATAGTGTGTTTCATTAGGACATTAGGACAATTTTCACTTAGAGCTTAATTTCCATTTCAAAGCTTGCATCTTTAAGTTCAGGTTTGTTCTGGCTTTATTAAGTTAGTATAGCGATAGGCTATGAGGCTTCAGTCATTGACCTGAACTTCATAGCAGTTTTCTTCAGCCAGAGAATTTTGCTAAGAGTCTACAGCAAAGAGATTGCTGCTAAGAAATAGAAGAAAAGTGCCTCTTTTTTTAATCCATCTCACCAACATGAAGACATTTTAAAAAAAAATAGAGAATGACAAATTGTTATTCTGTTTAATGGATTTGTAAACATGACATTGTGATTTTGTGATTCAGGATCTCCACCTATTCCTTTGATTGTCTTATCCCTTCAAACTATAAAAATCTGGGCTTGAAATGTGTTTTGTGTATATATAATGCCGTTAGTGAATTAGCTTTGAAAGAGGAAGTTCTGGAGACAAATCTCTCCTCAGTTTACTGGGCTACTGAATCAAAGTTGCTAATAGACTAGCTAAGAGTTATTTCCCTGTAGGACATCTTTCACAGTTATCATCATGATAAAATAGAAAAACCTAATGTTATCAGCAATTCAGAAGAAAAACAGACTGAAAAATCTGATAAATAGGAAAATGTATAGCATAGGCTGGATTGCAACTCTTAAACATAAAACATTAAAAGAAAAATGTACAAATGAGTTCTCTTAATTAAGGACCGCACATTTCAAATCCTTGGAGAAAAATGAGTATTTTCTATTTTTAGACACCTCAACACAGAACATGCACTTGATGACCGGAGTACGGCTCAGTGTCGAGTTCAAATGCAAGTGGTACAGCAGCTGGAAATACAGGTCAGTATAAATGTGTGCAATAAGATATATTTAATTTTATAAAACTTCCTAGAAGCTGTAGCCTTGAGTATCTTCTTACCTTATCTGTTTCCCAGATGGTTTTTACTCCTTTATTTGACCACTGTAATTTTTGAATAGCATTCTGCCATCTTGATTACAATACATGGAAGATACAAATTGGATTCAGCGGGCACAGTTGCCTCAGTCACCATAGAACCTGTGACATCGTTAGAAGAATGGCAGTTGCTATACCTTTTTTGAATATCACCTGCTTCACACCTCATTTTTCCACTCCGCAATGCATATACCTCATGATGTGTTAGAGAATTGCTCGCATGGAGAGAAAAAGTCCTTTAGTGAAAAGCAGCTTGAGGTTTCATGATTTGTTCTGCTGTAGCATGTTTGACCTGTTTGTCAAATCAAGGCAAGCTACTGTGGCTTTCAGAAGTTAATATAAAAGGAAGCAAAAACATAGTGGGCAATTTGCTTGATATGCTGTATTTCTAACATAGAAAAATCACAATTTATAGAGCAGAGGAAACTGTTTTAATAGCCTGATTATTTGCACACCTCATATGTAGAAAGATTCTGAGATGTGTGAACCAATCACAAATAAATCCAGCATTGCTAGCTGAAATGTGCTTCTATGGCACTGAACTGATTTCTCACAATGTTCTCTCACCTGAGTTTTATTTTATGGTTCCAGAACTGAACATATTTTATGATATGTCATATGAGTATGTAGATTCTTAATATGGGAATGGATTTATTAAAACTAGGTAGCTATATTCAGAAAGCAACAGCAACAGCAAAATTGGAAATATCTAGTAATGTAAAATTATGCTGATTTCCACATTCTCCCAGAAGTAATTGCCAATGAAGGGGAAAGAATTTAAAAACCAAAAATGGGCAACACAATATCTTTTATGTCACACATTTCATCTTTTGAATGTTGCCACTGTACAAGTAAGGACAAGTAGTACCCTCCTAGTAATCTGTATGGCAGTCATGTAACAACTACAACATTTTTTTGAGGGCCATAAATTGTAAACAGTGACAGAAGGCTCTAACATTAACAGATTGAAAGTTAGCATCTCAAAAGGTGATGAGAGAAAGTGTCCATGTGGAGGTAACTATAAATGGTTGTTAAATGTATGGGATGGGGTGAAACAGCATGTAATCTATGATATGTAACAGGGAATGCCCTTTGTTTTTAAACTTCTTTGCAGGCTCTGCCAGCACTGATAGTTGCTTGATGAACTCCAGAGAGATGGAGCAGGAGTTTCTTTTTATCCATGTTGTTGCATGAATTATATATGAGCGAAATGGGGATGGGGATGAAAGCAGGAACATTTCATGGGACATGACTCTGCAGCAATAAGATTAGTGACAGAGGAAAGAGATTGCCAGGGAGATAGCCAGTTATAACATAGTGGAGGCAGTCTCTGTCGAAAGTTAAATTAAAGCAGTGGGTGCAAATAGGGTTGACTAGGGGAATGCATCATTTACGCCAAGTAAAACAGACAAAGAGCATTTAAAGAGCAGAGTTACGGTTTTTTATAGCCTTCAGTCAACTATGTGAATTTGTCCTATTCTCAAACAGCAATTATTGATCCTTATGTGGGAGACAATACTTTTAAGAGAGCAGAAAGTTGGATATATGAAAAGAAGAACCTGCCCTTGCTCCCTATTATAAAGTTTTCTCTGCAGAGATCCTACAGTGCATCACAGGAATGGATCTGTCAGCTGTAATGAAAGCCACAATACTGTTGGGTCATCCTTATATCAGAACCTCTCAAGCCTTCGGCAAACTCAACATTGCATTTAATTCATGCCTTTTTAACCATCATCCTTTCTTCTGGGAAGGGTTTCTGGACCTCATAAGGAGAAAAATATTCCTTTCTGCATAAACCCTGCAGTCTGTCTCAGGTCTGGGTGGAACCAAAGAAACGTTTGAACATTTAGAAAATGAACATGACAATGAGATCCTACAGTTTCCACCATTTTTACAGCATCCATTCTCTCTAGTGCTATAACACATATTTCACCTTTTCCCGCACCTTGAGAAATAAAGTCTCTCACACAACAAAAAGCATGACACTTAAATAATATTGCACAATTGAAGAGGTAGATAGGCAGGTGAGTGAATAAGCTGAGAAAAAGCAAAGAGCAAAGTAAACAGAAACAAGATAATAGAAACATAAACAAATGACAAATTAAGAGAGAGCAAAGAGCAAAAGAAAGCAAGAGTAGGTATCTGAAAGGAAAAGATATTACAAAGATGGTTGATTTAATCTAGTGGCATTCCTTATGGGACAGGATACTAATATCAGACACAAGTAGAGAAAATAACCCAAGTTCTGTTGAAAGTGAAAAAGAGAAGCTGAGTGAAATGTTATTTCTGGATGTTGAATTCTGTATATGGATACAGCAATAGCACTTAGACCTATATATCGCTTCACGGTGCTTTATAACCCTCTCTAAGTGGTTTACAGAGTCAGCATATTTCCCTGAATAATCTGGGTCCTTATTTTACCCACTTCGGAAGGATGGAAGGTTGAGTCCACCTTGAGCCGGGTGAGATTCAATCTGGCAGCCATGATCAACAGAAGGAGCCTGCAGTACTGCACTCTAAACACTGTGCCACTGCAGCTCTTACTTGCTTGTAATAGCCTGTCTCTTTACAGCCAAAACTAATTTCCTTACACTAAATGCATCAGAGCTAAAAAACCCACTTCCTGATCCTGACATCCATTTGTGAAAGGCAATAATTTAGTGGCCTGGAAATGTAATGCTCTTGCCAGAGTCATGATCATTAAGGAATTAGAAAAGTTAGCAGTTTTTCCCTTTCAGGTATGTTCTAAAAGGCAGCAAGACAAGAATTAAAGGAACAGCATTGTAATGCCACCTTACAGCCTGTAAGAACAATTAGTCAAAATGAGAGGAATGCATGCATACTCTGAAGCTGAACTGGGCAAGCTAAAGTATCTGGTTTTGGCTCTTGCTGATGGAAAGGGAGCCATTCTTGGGAATGGTTATCAAATGAATTTTTATCTTGGCCCTTTTTCTAAATAAATGAATTGACCATTGTAAGGGATGTTTCCTCCAAACAAATAACTTCCTGTTTGATTCTCTCCACAGCTAGCTAAAGAAAGTGAACGTCTCCAGGCAATGATGGCCCATCTGCATATGAGACCTTCAGAGCCAAAACCCTTCAGTCAGCCTGTAAGTCTGGTCATTTCTGACACATATGCCCCAACTTCTCTTTATAATAGGGTTTATTCTAAAAGATGATATCATCATCTATGAGGACTGATTCAGGGCTGAAAGCCAATGCTGACTGTGACATTATTATTAAGCTCAAAGTGGAGGTACTGTTTCCAAAGAGCATGAAGATATTATGGGAGACAAACGATTTTTGTTCCTACTGAAGATGCTAAATAAGATGTTACTGTTTTCTCAAGCAACTTGTTTGAATGCTTGGAGATTATTCTCCTCAGATGAAATCATAGAGGTCAGATGAGATTATAATAACTGACAGACCAATTAGCAACAGTAGTCGTGTTTTATCATAGTGATGCTCTTGTTCTAATGGTTGCCTCCAAATCCTCTTAAGGATTCAGGCTTCATGGTTTCCTACAAGGTTGATCCAAAGGTTAGGTAAGCTCTTCCATGCAATAATTTGTCTCCATGTGACTCCATAAAGCATTGTAATGCTGCCGGCAGGCTGTATAAATAAAAATAATAGGTGCTTTGCTAGGTGTACTTTAGGAGTGTTAATCTGTTCTTTCTATATACAGACAGAGTGAAATTATTTTGATACAGCATCGCTTACAAGTTGTGCCTAGTTAGCCAAAATCACGGATATAAGCCATTAATAGAAAAGAAAATGTCATTCTTGAACTTAGAAAACCAAACAATAGAAAGAATGCAATGCTGCTTAAGTGAGGGACTACCAGCAACAGCGAAAAAGAGCTGTTATCTGAAAATGTGGAGACAGCAGACATAATCCTGATGTCATGAGTGATACTAACAAGACCTAGGAACTTACATGCAGGGTGTGTCACTGCTCCTTCCTGATCTGTTGCCCATTTATGTGTTTATCAGCCATTCCATATGGCTCCTAAGGAAAAGCCAGCTTGTGACACTGATGCCCTAGACCACATCAGTCAGAAACTCTGCTAGAATAATTTGCATTGTTAACCCAAATATTTAATATTTTCCTTTTGCCATCTTGTTCTGCATTTTGCCCATATGGCACTTGGACCTTGTTACCACAGTCCATGAGAAGGAAGGTAACTGCAATCATAACTTGAGGAAGGAGTAAAGAAATATATTGCTACCACTGCCTCAGAATAATTTATTGGAAGATGTTTGTGTCCTATCTCTCTTGCCCAAAGCCTCAAACAATATGGTTTATATCATGTAAAAAGTGCAAAACATTTTTTGTAAAAAATAGTATAAATCCATCAGTTGAGCTTGATCAGAAGGTAACAATATCTGCCATACACAAAGAAAACCTAGAGTATAATTGTCTGTAGCATATAGTGAAGACCAACAAAGAAAGATGCAGCTGCCCAGGACAAAACATTTTTAAGTCTGGGTGCAGCCATTGCGAAGACTTGTTTTTCCCTTTCAAAGATGTTTTTTTGATAAACAGGAAGTAGAGCCCCCTCCCCCTTCTGTTTTTAGCAAGCAAAATGCAGGAAGGAGAAACATGCTAAGTTATTCTGTATCTCAGACACCAGCATTTTGAATTGGAAGCTGGAAGCTGTTTGATAACCAGTGCAGCTCTTACAGGATTGGAGTAATGTGATTATGTATTTATTTATTGGTTTTAGGAAATTATCTACTATTTTTGATTTCAAAAGCACCAGATTAATTCATGTTAAAAACTATGTATAGAAACTGCATAACAATCAAAATCATAAAATTACTTTGTTATTAGTGTAAAGAAAAGTTTTACAATCCTATTGGTAGCTGTTATATGCTACAAAGGTCATTTGAACCTGGGTGAACTTATGTAGCCTTTTCAGAGATACTCCATATAAATTGCATTCTACATATCCAGTATGAATATGATTGAAGCATGTGTAACTATATCAAAGCCTGATCTCCAGAAAAATTATCAGACTAGTTTCAAGTAGCTGAAACCCTTCACACTATATGTACTAATGATCATTTATGTGTAGCCATAGCTACACATGAATGTCACAGATTTATCTGTTTATCCATAGGATAAATCCATAGGAGTCTATAGAAGTGGGCAGGGATGGGTTTCGGCCAGCACTACTGCCGGTTTGCTCATGTGTGTGCTTTGAGTGCACGCTTGATGCACACTGCTCGTGCATGTGCAGCGCAAATAAAATTGTTCTGTGTATGCTCAGAACCGAAAAACAAGATTGCGCCACCAACAGTGCCAACCGGGAAATCGGTTCAGGGGTGTGACAGGCCTGGTTCTCTACCAGTTCAAACTGGTCTGAACTGGTAGGAACCCACCACTGGAGGTGGGTAGCATAAATCTTCCTTCAAGATTGTTAGCACAAAAGCCTCTCTTTCAAAAAAGCATCATTATTTCAAATTTAATTCCTATTACCACCTTATTTGCTCAAATAAGTTAGAAGGCCAATGATCCAACCAACAGCGGCTGATATTGTGCTCGAAAGATCCCAACCCACATCCTTAGATTCAGTTCTATATCACCCGCTAATGTGTCCTCCAGCTAATTCTCACAAGTGAAGTCATGTCAGATATTCCCATCTATCGGAAACAAGAGTTGTGTCTGCCTTTTCTGTTTTCTTTAAAAAAAAAAAAATTCTAAGTTGCGATGTTTCGAATATTAAAATAAGATTCAGATCCCTATTGAGTTGGTTGGTTGGTCCAGTACTGCACTGTGTGATTCAGTATTGATATGAAGCTATCAGATCAGGTTACAATGTTAGGAAATTTGGATATATTGTCCTCAATATACAATCACACCATTTTTCTTCTCTGTGGAGAATAATTTAAACTTTTGCAAGCCTGATTCTTTAACTTTAGCACCAGTTGTGATATAGATTTAATAATGCTGAACTTTGAGGTGATAGAGTTGGGTAATCACCACTGAAAATTATTCTTCTTAAAATCTGTCTATACAAAAAAAAACAACTAAGGATTTGTTTTTGTTTTAATTGGAAGTATATTTTTAGGTGGTAATATTTTTTTTCCTATTCCAAACAACATGGTTCGTTATAACTACAGCTGGTAAAGATTTTCAAGAATCAACTTGCCATGACTTGGTCCAATATACTTTTAAATACAGTGGTTCTGATATCTTGAAATCTGTCTCAACTAGTTGTCAGTGAGTGAGGCCTCATTGGAATATATTTACTTTCACTGTTATAGTTATCTTTATTGATAAAGCTCACCACCTGCTTCATCTTAACAAATATTATTTACCCACTCACTTCTGGACTACTTCTAATCATGGTCTTCTTTTAATCCTCCTTGAGCAGCTGAATCTGGTTTCCAGCGCTACAATGTCCAAAAGCACTTCTGATACCTTTCCTGATGGATTACCTCATCCCCCCACCTCTGCAACTGCACCCATTACTCCATTGCGACAGGGTCCTTCTGTTATCAGCTCCTCCACTTTACATAATGTAGGGCCTATTCGCAGGAGAAACTCTGAGAAGTTCTGCACACCAATTTCCTCAGGTAAGATAGTTGAGAAGAAGTTCCAGTTACATCAAATATTGTGCTGAGATTGATCATTTGGAATGTCTTTTGCTGTTCTTTATAACATACTTTCTTCTGCCTAGAACTTGCACAGAATCATGAATTTTACAAAAATGCAGATGTCCGCCCTCCCTTCACATATGCCTCACTTATCAGACAGGTAAAAAAAACCTCTTTATTTTGTAAGAATGCACATAAATGCAATATCATCTGAAAAAGGCAGCAATCCTTACAAAGTGCTGACACTTATACTCAATTGTTAATTGTGGCAAGTGTTTCTAATGTGCCAGTAACGTACTGTAAGATTTTTGCCTTCTGTCCTAACTCTGGGGAATGCAGTTTGGTTAAGCTGCAATTTTAACTGCTGATTTACATCTTGAGAGCAAAATTATCTGTGGTCTTAAGCCTTTGTTTGTGCCTTTCACTAAGCATTCTAGAATTGCTGGTAAATGAATCAGATACATATTCTTTTTTTTCTTTTGTCTATTTTGTGTGAAGAGAGACCTAGAGACGAAGACATAAGGGTTGTATTTCTAGTTTTTATTGCTCTTTAATTATTTATAATTATAGTTGTATCCTGCTCTATTCAGACAGCTCTTGGCAGTTCTGACCTTAGTGCTTCTTAATGCACTACTTTATATAGTCAGGTTAATAGCTCCCTGAATAAGGGTATGGAAGGAACCTTTGCAAAAATGGCCGCGCATAGTCTTTAGGAGGCTTCCAGAGCTCCTGGGGGCTGGGGAGGGCATAAATGAGCAAAAAATTGGCTGGTTTTTTGCTCGTTTTTGCCCCCCTAACTCCCAGAAGCACTCTATAAGCCTCCTAAAGGCTATGCATGTCCTTTTTTCTTTCTTTCTTTTTTACAAAAATGGGCACTCTATAGATTTATGTAAGACTACAGAGTTCCTATATATTCATGTTAGTGGTTCCTAACTACTGAAGTCTCCTTCCAGTCTTAATTTTCTGGCAGAGCAGATATGGTTTCTTTGGGTCATAATGTCCTGTATGAACTGCAACCTTCTATAGCAGATCAAAAAAGTTCAATTCTCATTTAGTTCTCTATTCTATCTTCCATTCTATTCCTTTACTTGACTAATCATTTTCTGTTAGTTTTTTAATTTTAATTTTACTTTTACTTAAAAAAATGTAATAAAGCTATATACAAAGCTATTTTCCCCCTTGGTGCAGGTAGTGACATATGTAAAAATATTAGGTTAGATCAAATGACACTTTCAAAATTCCCAACCCTGCTGAGTTAACAATTGATAGAAATTTACTGTCTCCATCATAATCCCAGTCCTGCAAATTTTGATTATGTTCCATTTTAACTAAAACATCATCTAAAACTGATTGCACCAAATGCCGGAAGTATTGTCTGATCTGAGTAATCGTGAAAGCCAACCTGTTATCTTTTCTCTCTTGACTTTGCTAAATCGTGAGACACATAATAAAAATGAAATGAAAAAAGAAGGGACCATTTTAGGGTGCTCTTCTTTTGCTATATAATTAGAAGCAAGGGCATAAGAATCATGACCAGTTTTTGAAGAATGTTTGAGTACATATCCACAACCTGTATTTGTCTTTATAGTACAATTCTCAGCTTGTAGACATGATTACTGTACCTGCCTTGCTTAGTCTGCTCCATTTTTGTACTTTGGGAATAATAATTAGCAGTAATTTTGTACTTACTATTTAGCAGATCTTGTTCTGAGCAGTTAAGCCTACAGTACTGTATGTAGAACAGAATGTTGTTGTATTTGCATAAGGGAATCTTCTGCTAAATGCAACTATCTAAAACCTGTATTCCCCCAGCACCGCTGCTCCTGATCTACATAGATTAGATCTACTTCCTTATGTGACATATTGTTGTATCCATAATACGTACCTTTACTGGCTTCTACTGCTTTGTCTTGGAATAGGTAATGATAATGTTGCAGTATGTCATTCCTAGATACTTCTACATTTTTGAATATCAACTGATTAGTTCACAAATGTGTATGTATACTCTCAACGCTTTGTCATATAGCTTTTGTTGAGTCATAAGTTCAATTCACTAAAAACCTGTGGTTTTTGGGTAACATCATTTTATGGGAAAACTCAATAATATTGGATCTATATGGCTACTTTGCTCACACTAATTTCCACTTCATTTTCTAATCATTAAGTGTAGAAAAAAAATCAATATATATTAACTCGTCCTAGGTTCAGCATTTTTAATAACTGGTTGAAAGTTTTGTAAACATACCATAATAATGTCAGTACCTTTTGACATTTTTAATAGTGGTTGACCCAGGAATAGTGATGAGAAATGCTGAGTATTATGAGAGTGACTTTTTCTCATGTCTAAATGTAGGCTATCCTTGAGACACCTGACAGGCAGCTAACATTGAATGAAATCTACAATTGGTTCACACGGATGTTTGCCTACTTCAGGAGAAATACAGCTACATGGAAGGTAACATTTAACCTAGGATTTAAATATAGCCTTGCAACATATTTAATATTATTTACAACAATATCAGTTTTTTAAAAAAAATGGAACTCTATTAAACAATGATGAATAAATATGGAGAAATGGATGGACTCAGAAAAAAAATAAGAAATACTAATGGTATACATGTGTGAAGTATGTAGTGTGTGATGAAAAAATATGTTTATGGAAAGAAATGAAATAATAGGTAAGTGTTTTTCTACCTACTTGTATTGATTGTATTTTATGATATTAAGAGATAAACATGTTACTTGATACTCAAGAGTCGAAGACAATGAGAATAGATTTATTTAAGAAGTGTATGTAGTTAAAACCAGAAGAGATGGAAATTAATAAGAAATGGATGAATAGAAGTAGAAAAATTAAGTGACCAGTATGTAAAAGAGATTTTGAGGTGATTTGATCATATGGAATGAATGAATGAGAAGTACATTGCAATACAAATATATGAAGGAAAAGTGGAAAGATTTAGAAGTTTAGATATTGCTGGGTAATGTTGATCAATTCCTCAACTTTAACTTGTAAACAGAGATGAAATGAAAAGACAATACAGGTAGTCTTCAACTTACAACAGTTCATTTAGTGACCAAAGTTCCAACAGCAGTGAAAAGGGCACTTATGACCATTTTTCACACTTACGACCATTGTAGCATCCCAATGTTCAGGTGATCAAAATTCAAATACTTGGCAACTGACTCATATTTGCAGTGTCCTGGGGTCACCTGATCTCCTTTTGCGACCTTCTGACCAAAGTCAATGGGGAAATCTGATTCACTTAACAACTTTGCTACTAACTTAACAACTGCAGTGATTCACTTAATAAGTGTGGCAAGAAAGGTTGTAAAGTGGGACAAAACTCACTTAACAAATGTCCCACTTAGCAACAGAAATTTTGGGCTCAGTTGTGGTCGTAAGTTGAGAACTCTGTACGTGAAGCACTATATGGCCATGGTGAAGATAAGGTTTGCAAAGAGAGTATGAAGAAGTACAGCGTCCAGAGTCAGTTTGGATAATGAGATTGGTGGCATATACATTTAATAAATAAATAGTCATGATATTAGTGTATATTACATTTAATTGAATATTTCCCACTTTAATTTCTTTGGCTTATATTTCTGACTCCTTTTCTGTGCTCTGTCTAATGTTGCTAACCACAAAATGGAATTGTGTGTTGGTTGTATGTGTGTGTCTGTGCATGCATGTGCATGTGTACATGTTCTAAATGTAGAAGACATACAGGACTGAATTTGAAATTATTGTTAGAAAAAATGTGTTTATGGCTTAACTGGGTTATATTTTATTTGTATTCTGAAGGTGGGCATGGTATTAAGTATTTTACAAAACTTATACACAATTGCATGTCGATATATTCACTCTATGATTTAGTAGCATCATGGTTGAGTTTCCTTATCTCGTTCCATGTTCCACAAAACCTGCATTGAAAATCTTAATATGTGAAGGTAAAGAGTAAGATTGTAAAGAATATATTGTGCTATATAATGTACTTGGGTATTTGAGATGACTTAACATGATTCAGTGAAATGAGTAAAATGATATTTGAGTGACTTGTGAATCCTTTTCTTTTCTTTTTCTTTTTCTTTTTGCTTCTACTATAATATGTGTGGAAGACAAAACTATTATCTCTCCTTCAGTAAAATATATGGCGTATTCCATATCTTCCACAAGTAAGGTGATCTGTTCTTTAGCCATTACCCAAAGTGGAGAAAATAGATATCTGAGTCATTTTGTATCCATTATTATGTTGCTTCCAGTTAGGATGAAGGGGTTGTGAGACTGTCGGGACTGATGAATTCCACCTTCTTGAGCACAAGATATTCCTCTGCCTCTATGGCTTTCTTTCTGAGCTGTGGGCTATAGTTTCTCTTGATGAGAATGTATAGTTCCTCAGCACAATAAACAGATAATTTAACATAAAATGTGTCAAAATGCATGGATGATTAAACAAGATTAGAGCATTAGGTTCCATCCCTCAGAACAATGTGTTTTACCTTCTGAGGTGGGGATAACGATGTGTGGGTTGGTGACAACAGCATGTGACCAGTCTGTTCCATTATAAGCCTGCAGAAATAGGTCTGCAGCTGCATGCGTGTGGCTTCAGTACAAGAAAAGCAGAAGGGAAGTTCAAGATACTAGAAATAGAAAATAAGGTTAATGATAACCTGGGGGGGTTGGTATCTCACTGCATGTGGCAAATAGATGTTTCAGTCAACCATTCAGGTTAGTTTCCCAGATAACAAGGAGTACTTGCCATAATACAGATGGCATCCTAATAGGATAGTTGTGTGTGTGTGTGTGTGTGTGTGTGTGTGTGTGTGTGTGTGTTCACAAGAGAGAAATATGCAATACTCAAACTTAGCTTTCAGTCCTGGGAGAGAAGTTAAACTTTACAATGCAAGTTTGTCTTATAATAGTTTTCAGTATCCAGGCTTTTGTCCTGAACATATTCTTGAGGTTCTAATTAAGATCTGATCACTTGGTATATCTTGTCCTCCAATTGTAAAATAAAAAAGAGGAAGTTACTGTTACAGTGCTTACCCTATTTTTCAGACTATAAGACACACTGGAGTATAAGATGCACCATGATTTTGAAGAGGTATTTTTTTTAAAAAAAAAAGTTTTTGCAACTCTGCAGGCCTCCCAAACTCTCTGCATGCCTCATTTTTTGCAAAAAAAGGGGGGGAGGTATAAAGAGCTTTGGGAGGCTCTTAGAGTGCTCCTGGGAGCTGGAGGGGGCAAAAACAAGCAAAAGCAGCCCCCTTTTGCTTGTTTTTGCCTGCCCCAGCCCCCAGAAGCACACTGCAGGCCTCCCAAACCCTCTTCATGTCCACTTTTGCAATGGGTCGGGGTTTTGGGAGGCCCAAAATGCTGCATTCAGTGTATAAGATGCACCCAGATTGTCACCTTTTTTGGGGGGGAAGGTGCGTCTTGTATCTGAAAAATACGGTATATACTTATATCACCATAAATCTTTGATGACAGCAGAGGGTTTGAGTCTGGCTATAATCATGTTTAGGCATGTTCGATTTCACCTTTGTAGTACCTCTTGGGAATTAAAGAACTATCAGAACAAAGACAGAATCTGCAAATTTTGTGTGGAGAGTAATGGAAGATGTCCCTAGCTCAATCATAGAGAACAAGAATTCACATAGAAGAGCGGTGGTCCATCATTGTAGATTATAGGGAATAGTACACTAAGGACCAAGTTTTGTGTGTGTGTGTGTGTGTATGTATGTGTGCTTCCCCTAAATCAAGCCAATTGTATCTAGAAAAGTGACAGTTTAAAAATATTAGGCACCAAGGTTTGTTTATATTATAAAATTCAAAATGCCCTCTTTGCGGGTTTGTTTTTTCTGATTAATATTTTAGTAAAACCGTACTGTATATCCTTAAAATATGAAAATTGTGTGCGGGTCTGTTTCTCTGTGTGTATTTTTCTTCATGTGAAATAGTACTCAATTTCCATTTTTAATTTGTATTTTTGACCTGTTAATAACCTCTGTCTCTGAATCTATTTGCCCTTCCTTGCTTCAGTGATATCTGGAAATAGAAGAGACTAGTTCTCTTTGGGATGGGGGGAGGGGGGAGGGAGAAAAAAAGAAAAGCAGAGGGTTGTCTCCAGAGCAGAGGAGGGGTGTCATGTTCCTGCAGCTGGGCATCTTTGCCTTTCAGACAAAGCCCCGATAAGATTCCATCCTCCAGACATGACATAATTCTGCCAGTGTCACACTCAGCCCCCGATACAATCACTCCCTTAGACGGGAAGCCAGAGTTATTGTGTAGCCGTCAGACTTTGATAACGGGCAAGCAGAACTTGCTGCTTGTTAAGCAAACACAAGTCTGAGAGCAGCAAATTACTCTGAGAATGAAAAGGAGGTCATGGCATTAAGCTCTTGTGGGAAGTGAGTTGATTTGGATCAATCCAACAGGGACCATGGAAATCTGAACTTGCCACAGTGAAGTTTGTTGGAGAAGGCAGCTGCCCTCTAGTCCAACTCATGCTTTGAGAGGATCCATGAAATAACCCGTTACGAGATTTCAGAGGGCAAGCAGAGTATAACCTCTTCTTAAGATACTTCTTGTTTCCAGGGGAAAGCAATTTTGTTTGTACTAGTTAAAAATTACTGGTCAAACTTGCTGCTTGAAGCATTCTTTTTGTTTATGATGTGGAATGTTTGTGAACAGTTTTTCTTTTCAGAAGATGAATTGTAAGGTTTCAGAAAAGAAAGGAAGAAGTCATTTCCTATCTTCTTTCCTTCTCGTGAATGTATGTATGATTCTAAGATTTATGCATGATTTTTTTAAAGATTAAATATGAAACTGCCAAATATAGGACTAACAGAAAATCTTTACATAAACTTCTAAACATAATATCAGCATTCCCATATTGTTGGTTTTTGTCTCTATCTTTGGTGTGCGTTTTGAGTCATTTTATTCCAGGAGCACACATAACATTCAAATTGCTGATTACTCACTGTGTGGAACATGTTTTAGACAAGTTACATAGTCATTGTAGTAGATTTTCTATATAGATAGTCCTCACAACCACAATTGAACCCCAAATTTGTTGTTAAAAGAGACTTGTTAAGTGAATTTTGCTCCAATTTATAACCTTTATTGCCACAGTTATTAATTGAATCAATGCAGTTGTTAAATTAGTAACAGTTGCTAAGTGAATCTGGCTCCCCTGTTTATTTGCTTGTCAGAAGGTTGCAAAAGGTGACCCAGCACTCTGTAACTGTCATAAATACATGCTAGTTGCCAAACATCTGGATTTTGATCACATGACATGTGAATGTTTTATGACACTTTTTTACTGTCATAACTTTGGTCACTAAAGTTTTAAGTTAAGGACTACCTGTAAATTGGGTCTATAGCAACTTGTCATAACCAACTCACTGCAGGGCAACTCATTACAGGGTAAGAGTTACACTAATATCAAAGAAATTGTGGAATAAAATGGTTAAATAAAGTATGCGAAAGAAGCAACAAAATGAAATGTGAATGATAAAAATTAAAATAACTTTTAAATTATTTTAAATAATTAAATTGAAGCATTGAATTGTCCATGAAGAATTGTCCCCTGATGAGTTGACCAAGCATGTTGGCCATGTTGAGTTGGCCGTGGCAAATTGGCTGTGTTGAGTTGGCTGTGGAGAGCTAGCTGTGACAAGTTGTCCTGTAAAAGAAAGATATTTCTGCCTGCATATAAAAGAACAGTCTTTCACCTTCCCAATCCTATTTCCTTCCGTTCTTTGTAACATGAAGATACCCAATCAAAAGCATGGCAAGTTCCTCTATCCAGGTCCTCCACTATTTTCATATATCTTTATTCAACTACACAGATTTAACTGTGCATTCAAGTTCACTAACCCATTTTTTGTCTCTACCCCTTAACACACACTCAAACCATGCATTAAACATGGATCTCAGATACACATATGAGATCTGTAACACATATAGATTGAACTGCCTCTGGACAGTTCAACTTGTAGCTCATTTTTCTTGTTTCTCTTCACAACAATATACCTTTGTCCCTATGTCTGTGACCCATCTTTCTTTCTTCAGTCCCCATGTGCAGTGTCTCTTTGTCCTCCTGCTTCTCAACGAATAAAGGTAAAGCTTCCCCTTTACCGCAGTTCAGCAAAGGCCTTTGGTAACAAACCTAGATTTTCAGATGAGTGGATGGCAGCATCTCATCTGGGCAGAGAAACTAAGCAAGGTGGGAATTAATACTCAAAACAGTAGACCACCAGGAAAAACACCAGGGCTCTAAGCCAGGCTGAGAAGTTCAAAACTATCTCAGAGGTAAGCAATAGCAAATAACTTCCATGTTGTGGCCAAAAACACTGCCATATCCATGCATGTAATCAAAATCCAGTTTTGCTCAAGAGTTTTTAAAACTTTATTAAACTTCATGTGTCATTGGAATGTAAAGCTCAATTTACCTCATAGGCATTAATATTTCTGATACACATTTATATTTTAGAACATGCCAAATTATTTGCTACATGTCATCTTAAGAATACAAAGCATATATCTAAAAAACATGTAGAAAAGCTGCACATTTTATGTTGGCAGAGGGTTGGGAAAATATTGCTGTCAATTCCCTTGTATGTTTCTGGTTTTGGGAGTGGCAAAAAAATAAATGCATTTGTGGTATGTCAGAGAAAGGAGTTGCACTTACTGTTGCAATTGGCTGGCTGGCTTTAGTTTTTGCAGGCCTGTCCTAGTAGAAAGACTTCTCATTTACCGGTAATTACACAGGGAGTTCAACTTCTCTGAAAGCCCTGGATCTTACTAGTCACCTGCATCTATAGTTTCTCTCCCTTTTTCTTTATTTGAGAAAAGGAACTCTTCCTGTGGTTAACATAAGCATTGTACAATATTGGGCTCATATAACAAATTGCTGAAAGCTCTAATATTGAGAGTGACCACATCACAGAGTTTTATCATAGATGGTGGCAGATGGTTAACCTATTCAAGTATAATATAGAGGCCTTAAAGAATTTTCATTTCTGCTTGTTCAAGAATTATATAATCTTTGTTGTTGGAGTCTAGAAAACAATTATTAGCTGACACCTAGTCAATTCACCTGCCAGAGGAAGAATTTTTCCTACTATGTAATTATTTACAATACAACAAATTTCAGCTGTAATAGCTTATGTTATGCTATAATCATGTTCTGAAAACACCAGATATGAAAGTGCTTCAGGGAATACAACTGCTGTGAAATTCACAAGCAGCATGTGATGTCTTTAGCAATGATATCAACTGTATATAGCCTTGTGCTTTTATGTTTTGCTTATAGTTTCTGTTACCAAGAATTAAGAGTATTCTTACTGGCATCCCTATATGCTATATAGGCAGATGCAAAAGTGTACTATTTCTGATGTTATTGCCATTTATTTTTTTTATGCTATATGTAAATATGGTATTAAAACAAATTTAAAAATCAATTTTGTAGAATGAAATAATTTCAATGTATTGTAGGAATGAAAGAACAATTGTTGGTCCAAGTGATGTTGATTTAAAAAATGGGAACAAGCCTCTGTTTATCATACATGCAATATTATTTAATAACTATATGGAAATATTATTTACTATACCTATAATTCTTCTGAATTTCAAACTAGCTTTTAGATCCCAAAGGTGCTTTTCCATAGACATTTAGTTTTTGAGGTGAATCAGCCAAATATAAGCAATCTGCCCTATTGTGAGGGTTCTTCTCTTTTATACAGATCTGTAAGATGTCCTGTGCAATATGTCCTCCTTCACGAATGAATTACATGAAAAAGATTCAACTTGATCATTTCACTTGATTCATTTCAGTACTATCCAACTTTCCTTGTCATCCCATCCAAAAATCCATATAAAAGATGGATACATCTACTGCAGGGCAGACTTTGAACATTGATCTACAGACTTTAGTCTTTCAGGGAAGTCTCAATATGTAGAAGCCTAACTATGTAGACCTTTCCATGCTTGAAATTGCTGTTGCTGTGTGAATTAAAGATTGCGGCAACAGAATTCTTGACAAATGAATTTAAACAACCTTATTGCATACTGAATATGTTTGAATTATTAATTTATGAAAAAGACTTATCCAGGGGATGGGAGCTTATGAAACACATGATGTTGCTTCACAACAGTTACCAGTACTGATCCAATTTTGAATAATGTTGGGAATTGTGGGTCAGAACATTTGAGGAACACATGTCCATTCCTATATTAGATAAGTATAGATATTCAATTAGAAGAGAATGTATATAGCTCAGGGTTGAACTATGGAGTTCTTAGTATTCTCTCACCTTCGTTGTTTACTTGCAAACATTTAATTACCCAACTTAATAACATCAGTGCACATAATATAGAATATAGAAGTAATAATATTCTTCAAACATGTGTATCTCTTAGATCCTTTTCACCCTTTAATGAATATTTTTTTCTCTTAGCCATAACCTACAAAAGAAGATACTGATACTTCAGTTGTCAGACAAACTGTCAAGCTTAAAAGGAAAGGGGTAGAGTTATTGTGCCATCCAGATTGACCTATCTGGACTTTATGTTGTAATACATATGACTTAAGATTTATGTTATATTACTTAAAAATTAGGTTATAAAAAGTAAATACTTTTAGAAAAGCATGAACAAAATTCTTAAAAGATGTGATATCTAATTATTCCACAAAAATATTCATCATCCACATCAGGGGTGTCAAACTTGCATTATCACAGCGGCGTCATGTAATGAGGTGACTTTTTTCCCCTTCACTAA
Organism: Thamnophis sirtalis; assembly: GCF_051295495.1. Taxonomy (NCBI): domain Eukaryota; kingdom Metazoa; phylum Chordata; class Lepidosauria; order Squamata; family Natricidae; genus Thamnophis; species Thamnophis sirtalis. Next base: position 49,632,082 of record NW_028261387.1, read on the forward strand.
ACCGGGCGAGGGTGTGGCCAGCACATGATGCATCTGGCCCATGATCCACATGATTTACCATACCCTGTCTGCTAGTCATCTATAAGCTTCAGATAGATTTTTAAAAATCTAATTGTTGGTCCTAACTGTATTTAAATTATCAATTTCCTTTTTTTAAATGTGAATGTGAGTGTGACTTACAGAGAAACAGTGGTAATTTAAACTGTGTTCATTTTTCCCCTTGGTCTTAAAAATGAATAAACTCCCTGACATATTTGGTAGCTAAAAGGGATGGTTCATAGCTAGAATCACGTAAGGATGATAAAGGCTAAAATACACATAAACAGGGGGATTCCCTACCCCCACATATTTACAAAGCCATGTATATGAGATTTTATGTTCCAAAGAAGAAATTTGCACACAGACAAGACAAATGTTCTTTGTCCATTTTTTGATTATGGAAATTTTGGTGGGTTCTTAAGAGTCACAGCGATTAGAGCATCTACTTTCATCTTCATTTTAATCACAAAACTAGTAAAGTTCAGGCCACTGAAAATTTTAGTGTGAAATTTGCCAATGCAACATAATTATGAAACTCCAAAAATGAAGGCTAGGGACCATATATAACCTATGAGTAGAGAGTATTGTAGAGATGCAAAAAGGAAAGGGTAAGGTCACATATATGAAAATTAGAAGCAAGGCTGGTGATAGAGATTCAGACTTTAAAAAGTGCTGCTGGGAGTGGGTGGGTTAACAAAAGATTGCTGGGTTGGTGGGTGAGGGGAATAAAAAGTCATGAATTTGAATAATCTAGAGCAGGGGTCAACTTTTGGACCTCAGGGACCACTAAATTCATAATTTTAAATCCCACGGACCACTAATATGATTTTTTTTTAAAAGATAAATAGTATTTAGTACAATATAAAAAATGCAAATGATTTTTCTGTGGACCACCAACATTTTCTCACGGACCACCAGTTGGTGACCACTGATCTAGCGTAAGTAGGCAAGTGGAAGGCTGTTGAGTAATTGGACAAAATGTGCAGCTGGCTGATATATTGTTCAGAAATAAACATCACAACTGATAAAGAAGCAAATGTCTGTGAATAATATGGTGAAGCATTCCTCTGAGTTAATAAAAATAAAAAAGTGGCTCTCTTAATTTTGAGTTGCAAAGAGGGATCTGCATTTCCTTCTCTTCATTTCTACAGTTACCTTTCCTTTCCTTACTGAAAGGAGAGAGAAGCTCCACAGTGGCTGGTCATGTTTCCTGTCTCATTTAAGGTTCTCTGTGCCCCAATCTTGTACAATTTGCCTCATTGTCTATTCCTCAGATGATGCACAGCATCATCTGAGGAATTTTCTGGGCTGCCATTTAAAAAGGCCCCTTCAGATGAAAAAGGAAATGGGTACTCTATATTGCTCTCCTGTTGCTTGACTTTGAGTGGATCATATCTTTGGCCTGTTTTGAGTGGCTTGGTATTAGTTCCCATTTCAGGAATTTTTGAAGAGGAAAGGCTCAACTTGTTAATTTTAGCACAAACAAATTTGTGTATTTTTTGTCTTTCAATATCTGACTCACAGTGAGCTATCAACTATTTCCGATGAAATACTGTTTTTGTGTGGTGTATTTTCCACTGTTCATAGTTTTCATTTCTTCAGTATATCTATTTTTGTTGCACATGTGACTATTTACTATTTTTAATTAGCTTTATGTGTTCTTATTACTAACCATTCATAGATGTTTAACATGCAAATCAGTCACTGAACTTGTCACCAAGATTACAAATTATTCTGTTACTAATGAGGAAATAGGTGATTCTATATTAAAATTTGAATCCCAAATTTGAAAATGAGGTGTGCTGCATTTTATGAGGAAAACTTGGTACAGCTTTGCAACTTCCTTCCAAGTTAGTTGATTTGATAGTGACATGTTATCCCTTTGTTTGGAAGATGATGTCAAGGAAAGGGAACTGCCATGAAGTTCCATTATCCTAACTTGCCATTCTCTAACTTTTTTAAATTAGTTTTTCTTAAAACAATCTCTCCTCTCCCCAACAAGGAACATAAAAAACTGTAATAAATTCATTTCATTCTCTGTCTAGAATATTTTCCTCATATTTGTAGAGATGAATTTTCATATTCATTACTTGCATCTCTGGTAAATAATTTTTAAAAAGTGAATGCCTGTACATAAGTTGTTGTTGGGGGGAGGTTGACACACACCAGAGGTGGCATTCAGCAAGTTCTGACCAGTTCGGGAGAACTGGTAGCAGAAATTTTGAGTAGTTCAGAACCTGTAAATACTACCTCTGACTGGCCCCGCCCCATCTATTATCTGCCTCCCACATACCAGCTGATTGGAAGCGAATAGGGATTTTGCAGTATCCTTCCCCTGGAGTGAGGTAGGAATGGAGATTCTACAGTATCATCCTCCTGCCACGCCCACCAAACCACACCACGCCCACAGAACCAGTAGTAAAAAAAAATGAATCCTACCATTGGCACACACACACACACACACACACACACTCATGGAGTTGTGGTGTGAAAATAGCACTGGTGATAGATATAGTAGTATCAGGTGACAGCAACATCAGGAAATATGAAAACCTGGAGAAGTATTAAGTCCTGAAGAAAGAATTAGAGAGGATGTGGAAAATAAAGGCCAAAGTGGTCTCAGTGGTAATAGGAGCACTCAGTGCTGTGACTTCTAAGTGACTCCAAAAGATTCCAGGAACATCATCAGATCTTCCTGTCTAGAAGAGTGCAGTGTTAGGAACAACTAAGGTACTTCACAGAATTTTCAAACTCTCAGGCTTCTAGTAGAGGGCTTGAGTGTGGAGGAAGACCCATTCCACCTACAACAAACTCAAGGCCCGCGGGCCAGATCTGGCCCAAGGGGTGCTTAGATCTGGCTAGCAGAGCCGGCCTTGAAATAACAAAGGACCTGCACACAGTGCCTCTGCCATCAAAAATGGAGTGCGTGGAGATGGACATGCAGCTCCCCCAGGCTCTGTTTTCTCTGGCAGAGCGCTATCAAAACAAACTAAAAACAAAACAAAAGGAGAATGTTTCCCCTTTTGCATCTGAGCATGCAAGAAGGAAAGGAGAAAGGGAAAGAGGAAAGACAAAGAAAAAGAAGGGAAGATGGGAAGAGAGCAAGGAAGGAAAAATAAGGAGAGGGGAAGGAAGAAGAAAGGTGAATGAAGAGGGAAGGAAAAAGAAGAAGAGGGAGGAAGGAAGAGTATAATGAAAGTGAGGGAGGATCCCAGGGAAGACCAGCCTTAGCGCTTGGCCACCATAGGTGCCCCTGACATGTCCACCATGGTACTATGCTCCCCCGCCAGCTCTCCGAGGTCAAACATAACACTGATGCAGCCCTCAGTAAAATCGAGTTTAATACCCCTGATCTATAGTGCTTTAAGTTTTATCCATGTTCGGAGAAGGAAATTGTATTCTGTAAGTTTTAAAATTCATACAAAAAATAATTAATAAATAATATGTACTAATATAATGAATGCTGCTGCTATTCTTTGGGTGTAGACATGTAAAAATTGGCTTTAGACTGTTGTACTAAGGTCAATTGCGTCAACCTTTTAGCAAGCGCTATTGGGATATTTGTTTTTTATGATACGGACTGATCTGAGTCAAGATGTGGTTAGATGACACTTTTATTTTCAATTCTTACTTTAAGCAAAAACCACATAGTTAATCAGAATAGGTATCTGTGAACTGAAAGTTGAAAGAAACTAGTGTAATCATTGACCAATCATCGACTCCCTCTAATGGTTTGGTTCAAAAACTACAAGTACAAATACTTTGTACCTACTAAACTAACTGATCATATACTATGCATGTTGCAAGTGGAGCTCCATTGGAGAAAATGGGGTAAGGAGGGAAGTGCTGGAAAAATGTCACACAGACTCCCGTTGAGAACTGGTATGGTGAGAATAGAAAATGGACATCCAAATGTTTGTGTTTATATCTTTGCAGGAAATGGAGTGGATAAAATGTTGTCCATCTTTGTGTTCTGTATTGATACAAACATATAAGCCATCTTGTCTATATTAGAAAAAAAATGTTGTTACAATTTTTAAAGCCCCTGCCCATGAAAAACAGCTTTTAAATTATTTTTGTGAGTTGCCTTCCAACATGGCTGTTTAGTTATCACTGGAAGTTCTAGATACACTTTTCTTTTTCATTGGAAGAATTAAAGCAAAGTGTTTTTTTTTCTCCAAAGGGATTATGGGTAGAACAGATATTTTAACACCAGGACATGTTTTTTTTCCTGCAAGTATATATTTCGTGTGACACAAAGAAAGTGTTTCAATGTTTTAATGATGATAACATTTAGATAGCCTTCTATAGCACTTTGAAGTATTCTTTTAATAGAAACTGGGCAAATGCAAAGTAAACAGGTGCCAAGAGGTAAAGTGCCCAGTGCCTATAAAGAGACAGGTGTGAGGAGGCTTTCAATGATATGACAACAGCAGCACACATGGTAAGGAGCTGAGGGAGATACTAAATGGCTGGGATTTGAGCTGGAGAACCGGCTGGGCCAGAGGCATAAAGCAAACATCATTAGAAAAGGCAAAGATAAGAAACAAACAGAGCAGCCAAGGCTGATATTAGACAAATACTCTGTAAAAATACAAAAGCTGCATAAAATCAGGCAAGAAGGCCTCCCTAGAGCATGGAGTCACAGAATTGAAGCAAAAAAATAAAATAAAAAAGCAAGATGTGCTTGACAGAACCCTGCTACCACCCACTGGTGGGAAGATAAAGAGGAATAAAAAAGGGTAAGTTCCAAAATGCGAAAAAGTTGAAGATCCTTCAGAAATCAAGCCGTGTCAGCCATCAGATTGGCATTGTGATACAAAATTATGCTTCTAAATTTGAACAGAACATTCTTGCAAAAAAAAAGTTCCAGAAAGATGTGAGAATAGCATAGAACAATAGGGGACCAATAATAAATCACAATAATTATGTTACTATTACATTTCTTACTAGGTGTACAAAATAAGATAATGTCACACTTCTGTTTATAGGAAGTGGGCAAAAGCAATAAAATAGCACACTGATGCTAAAACAAATCTAGGTTTGGATCGGAACCTCTGATTACCAGAAGAACAAGACTCACTTTTAAATCATAGTATTTGGTCAGTTATCTAGTTGGGAAACAAATGTGCCCAGGGTACTATTCAGTGGTGGGATTTACTTACTTTCCCTACCGGTTCGCGAATGTGAATGTATGCGCCTCATCTGCGCATGAGCACCACCTTCTGGGCATGTGCAGTGCTTGCACATTACATCGGGGTGGGTGGGTGGAGCCTCTCGCAGCCGCTGCTACCGATTCACCCCAACTGGAGAGAACCAGCTGAATACCATCTCTGATACTGTCCCAACAAGAAAATCACATCCCTTGAGAAGAACACATGGGAAGTATATTTCCAAATGCATTATCATTCTTATGAGCCATAGGAAAAATGCATCATTTGTTTTCCAACTATGTATTCCAACCAGATATCAAATAAGGCAACCGCATTTTTACAGAGAGTGCCTAACATATCTTTGATTTCAGTGTTGTGATTGTATTGAGATACAGATTCAATTCTTATCTGAAATGGAATTCCTATCATTTTCATTATTCTTTTCCTGCCCTCTTCAGCTCACTTCTTCCTTTCTTACACACACATGCACCCTCTCCCACTATCTGTGAGATATATATTACAGGTAATCTTCAGTGGTGGGGCTATTCTGGTTACAGATAATCCACCAAACAGTATTTAGTATTTATCACAACCTCACGCTACAGCCATGCACTTTCAATGCCACAGAAAGTGAAGAGTTTAAATGTCATTGAAAAACATGCAGGAGAACAAATACTGTTTGGACTTCTGTATTAACACCAGCAAAGCAATTAGTAAAACCATTTTATTAGGTTGCAATTACTGTGTTAAAACCAATGATACCTTGCAGATTCCCTGAAGCTGTTGTGAAGTTGCGTACAGCTGCCCCAAGGAGACACGGAGTCCCCTCATTTTGGAAGTGTTCAGTGGCGATGATTGAAGGCTATTGACAAAGTCTTTAGCTGCCTGAAATTTGGGTCGCCTGGTCCAAGAAGTAGCAAAGCAAAGTCAAGTGGAAGCTTTTTCTTTTTATTTATTTCTTTTAAATAATTTTATTGATTTTTTAAAAACAGAAAATTTTAAAAGACAAACAGACAACAAAAAGGTTTTAAAAAGAGGAAAAAATCAAGAAAGAAAAAAGAACGATTTCTGATTTTCTTTGATATATAGATGAATTAAAAAATACATCATACTCTCACTTATGGTTAACCTTTGTCTGCATTATTTCTGTAATCTCTCTCTCTCTCTCTCTCTCTCTCTCACACACACACACACACACATATACACACACACACACACACACACATATATACACATACATACATACATACATACACACACACACACACACACACACATATGCATACATACATTTGTCATAGGCATGCCAGTATGAAAACTCGCTCTTTCCCTTTTGTCAGTCACTGCGGTCTTTTTCAGCGCCAAGAAAGAAGTTTTCCCTACTGCTAAATTCCTTTGCTGATCAAGTGATGTGTCAGCAATATCAAACCTAATGTGGTTACAGACATTTATGACAAAAATGCCCTTTATAACAAAAATAAAAAAGGCCTTCCTTTCTAAATTTGGGGAGCAGAGGCATTGAGGAGGAACAAATGCATAATTACAATTGGATAACTAAGTGGAGAGAGGACCTTGAAAAATAAACAGTGTCCAAAATTGGAGGAAAAACTCTTAATTCATTGAGTTTCCAAGAACTGTAACATTTCTAAGGTGGGGGGGATTGTTTCCCATCTCTCGCTTTTGCCTTGTTGTCTTGGCCAGCTCTTTTGTTTATACGGCCCCCATTCGACCTTTTAAATTGCTGTTAATGTTTTAGCGTAACGAATTAGTCTCTCATCACGAATCAGGGCTCGAAATAAAAAAAAAAATCCTCTGAGGCCAACATCCTGAAATTGGGGTCATTCTCATTTGCAAGGCAGAGAATCTGAGAACCTTAATGCAAGGAAATTTATTCAAAGGCAGAGCCCCAACGTGATTAGGCCCTTTGTAATTATAGCTCGGAGAGATTCCACTCCAGCCTCCTGCCTCCCTCATGGATTAGCAAGTGAGTCGGAAAAATACACAGGATTTAATTAGAGGCAAATTAAAATTGGTAATGAAATAGGGGCAGTAGCAAATGGCAGGGAGCGGCGGGGGTGGGGGGGAGAGAAGGAGCTAGTAGCTCTCAGGGCAACACTGCCTGTGTATGTGCATTTTCTTTATTTTTACATTTAGAAATGTAAAGATGGGAGAATAAGGAGGAGGGACGTGCTGTGAAAAAGCGGGGAGAACTCGGGGTTTCAGAAAGAAGATGACAATAGAAATTCATCGCAATATCTGAGCTTACTTTTTCTCTCCTTCTTTTCCCCCTAATTTAGCCAATAATAAAGAAATATGTAGTGTGGTTTGTGGAAACCCAGTGAATATTGTTGATTGATAAGGAAATAAAAACAACAACAATAATAATAAAAAATCCATTAAAATTAGATTGCAATACATGGTTGTTGTATGGAAGTTTTATTACTAGATCTTTTAGAGTTTAAGAAAGAATGGTTGCCCATTTGATGAAGTCCACCGACTTTCAGGAAAACTGGATTGAAATTGTCATTCAGTAATCCCTTCCTTTTGTATCTGTAAGTAATAGTCTTTTTCAAGTGGCTGTGGGCCACTTGATCTCATTGCAGTAGTGTCTCATGTAACTAGTGATCATATTTTTTTCTCCTGTTACTGACATTCTATTTCATGCTCTCAGATCTCATAACTATTGAATTTCTTCCGGATAGTCCATGAGTATGTCTGTGTTATGACATGTGCTAACTGGGACTGTTAATGTTTAGGAGCAAAGATTTCATACAGATCAAGAGGTATAAATGAGCAATATTGTAGGACAATTGAATAAAGAGAATTCAACAAAAACCCATCTGCTACAATGATTACTATATGTTGTTTTCAGCATATGATAAACTGAAACCAGTTCTTCCTTAGAACTTATTATATAGAGTTGTTAAGAATATAGATATCATTTTGTTGATGACAGCTCTGTAGGAGGCTATGTTTGGTTAACAGAAAAATTGATTGGAAATTTTTATTGGAGAGGAACTGTTAAATGGAAGATCTCCCTCTACTTTGGCAATATTCTGTTTTTCTCTCTACCCTGCTTGTAGAATGCTGTACGCCACAACCTGAGCCTGCATAAGTGCTTTGTGCGTGTGGAAAATGTCAAGGGAGCAGTGTGGACAGTAGATGAACATGAGTACCAAAAGAGAAGGCCACCAAAGATGACCGGGTATGTCTGGTAGCTTGTCGGGTAGCTTCTTTGGGAAGAGGAGTGTTATGGTTCAATCTGAGAACAATTTTGAAAAAGTAAAGGTGACCTTAAGTATAACACTTGGTGAGTAAATAAACACAACACACAAAACACAAGTAGTTTCTGACATTTAGTCCTGAAACTGGCCCATACTCATATGTTATTTTCCAGTGATTTCAGGTGATTTCAGATTTACTCTTCTTAGTTTCTGAACACAGACAAGCCAATGATACCATCTGCTGAGGTATGAGAATAGTTAGGAGTATGTAAAGCCCAGACTACATGCAGGTGGGAAGTTCATGGGAACTCTGGAATAGGAGCATTAGATCTCACACCAATATATATCTGTCATAACTATTACTCATTCATAGCCTTCATGAATGCTTCTAAAAAGTATTAGGTTTGTGATCACCAGTGATATATTATAAACTGTATATACATAAACTAGTAGTATATTTTTGAAATAACCCCAATATAATTCCCACCAAATGACCCAGGAAAAGAGGTGACTGAGAGGCTTGTATGATTATTGCGTCCCTGATGGACTTCATTATGCATTTAGGCTTTTTTAGAACATATTTTAACTTTTGCTTTAATAACTAATGCTTATGTTGACGTCAGCTTTTTAGAGTGAACTGAAGCACAGCACACTATTCAATGATTTTATAATCATTTGGGTGTCTGTTCACTTTAATATTCCATGTGTATATAAATGTGTGTAAATGTAAATATCCCCTATTGACATCAGACCCTTCTCACTAAATGTTTCAGAGATTGCCTTGCCACAGTTTATGACAGTTCCCTTGGGAATGTCATAAAGATACTTTATACAAGAATCAAAGAAGAGGAGTTTAGTCAAATAAAAAACAGTCAAAATGGAAATGAAAAAAAAGTGAATGTATCTGGTACATTCAATTTGCATTGATACCAATGTTATTGCTATAGCCATGCTATTAATCTCTGTAAGTTTACATGATCAAAATAATTATATACTTCCCTTCTTGAATGTATAGAATTGTGCTGCAAACATCAACTCAGCATGTAGTAGCTCTGGTAAAAATACATAAAAGCCTTTCGGCAGAATGAACAGATACAAAGGACAGATACCAGATAACAACTGAAAGGTGCTAATGGTATTCCATAAATATGAAGGAACCACTCGTAGCATTCCAATAACTTCCCGTTATTGTGAAGAAAATGTTGTTAAATAATGATAAACCATTTTTTGTTTTGCCATTAGCTATGTTTAGAGGTATATTTATACAAAAAACTGAGGTAATATAAATAATCTAGATAAGAGAAATATTTTAACTTTATATTAAATCACTTTGAAAATCTCTAATAATTAAAAAATAATAATCCAAATATCTAAGATTCAGAAACAAAGTAACATTTGTCTTTCAATGGTAGCTTTCTGCTTAATTATTATATGATTACTATTTTTATATCACAGCTAACAGCTAAATCTATACCAATTTACACCACTACCATTCACTATATTTCATATGTATGTTTGTATATGGGTGTAATTTTTATTATAGTTTTACATATACGATATAAAAGATAAATGCAAAAACATTTTGCATTTCAACAGTCTTTCAGTTTCCTATATATACTGATCAACAACAGATGGACTCACAGATACTGATCTCCAGTGTCTATCATGGCTTTGATTAATCAAGGGTCAATGGGGTTGTTTTTTTTGCGGGGGTGTGTGTGGAGTAAAATAGAGAAGGTTATTAAACATAGTCACAGTTTTACCACATACAGAATTCCCTAATAATGGTAAGTGTCAGCCAACTTTGACATTTTGGCCAGAATGCCATAATTTTAGTAAGAACTCAATTTTACCACAAACATTCTAATATTATTCTGTGAAAGACTTCACACTTACATACCTGTTATCTGCCTTCTACCACCAAGGTATTGTATATATACAGTAGTATGAAACATCCTTAGGTGATGTTGAGAAACATCAACCATAACACAGGGTGAATAGTTTTTTTTAAAGTAATAGAAATGTCCAGAATTATTCCCATAGTGATAATGTCTATGTTGCAAGGAGTAGGGAGAAGTTACCTTCACCTACTTATCCCTGTCTCTTTCCAAGAATCCTTCCTGAATGGTCTGGAAACGTAAAATAAAACAAGACACACTATAGCAGGACTTAGAATATTTTGAGAGAAAATAGCTGCATTATAAAGCTAGACTAGGAATATCCCAATACTCCTTAAAATGCTGATTTTGTATTATGGGAGTTGTAAATTATGGGAATTGGGAAAGACTAAACAATGAGGGAGATGAACAATGTGTTCTTTCCAAGAGACCTCTGTTATCTTTCTCTTGTTTTTTAATAGGAATGTTAAAAGCTGCATCTTTTGTTTACAGGAGTCCAACTTTAGTGAAAAACATGATTTCTGGCCTTAGTTATGGAGCACTTAATGCCAGCTACCAGGTAAGATTTGTGGAGAAGCACAATTGTTTCCATTACAGCAAGCCATCTTTGTTAGGGAAATATTGGGTTGGTTGTTCCAAGCCATCAGAGTAATCTCCTGCTCTATTGGAATCGTGTACTGCATTGTAGAAAATCTTCAAAACTCTTTCAATGATGATTGAAGTCATTATTCCATTTAGTTTAATATTCCAGTACAGAATATTCAGTGTGGGTATTTTCCCTCAAGATAATCAGAGGAACCAGATTACTATAACTCACACCACTTCACCACCACTGCACTCCAATATCCACCTTCTTGCTGTTTCTGTTACATTGCAATGTTTGCTTATATTTCACAATATTCACAATATTCTGTATTTTTCACACTATAAGCTGCACAAAACCATAAGTTGCACATTAGCTTTAGAGGATGAAAACAAGGGGAGAAAATCTGCCTCTGCTTCCCAGTATCCATCCAGTATTCATCTGGCTCAGGAGTGGGTTGCTGTCGGCCTTACTGCTGGTTCGGCTCCGCGCACGTGCATATTTGCACATAAATAGGTCTGCGCATGTGCACAACGTTAAAAAATGGAAAAATAAATAAATTTGTGCAATGAAAATTATTCTGCGCATGTGCAGAACCAAAAAACAAGATGGCTCCACTGATGGTGCCGGCCGGAGAACCGATTCAGAGGCATGGCAGGCCTGGGTCACTGCCGGTTCCAGCGACCCAGGCTGCCAAACCACTACCGGTTCAGCCGAACCAGGAGGAACCCACCACTTATCTGGCTAGTGTCCTTGCAGCAAACAGCAAGCAGTCAGCTTCAGCACATTATTACAACCTCAGCATGTGGCTTGTTAAGGCTCCACTCCATTGTGCCCACCACTGGTCAACTGAGCTGAACTGCCACCACCAGGGAACACTGGAACGTTTGCTGCTGAGCAGCTAATTGGTGGTTGGATCGGCCTCCTGGAATACTGCTGATTAGCTGTTCTAGGCGGCGGGAATTGCTGCCACCTATCACTACTGCCATCAATCATTGCCGCTGCCTTTGGTGGCGGCAGTGGTGGCAGTGGCAAACGGTGGCAGCGGTGGTGACAACCCCCCTGCCGCAATATTTGCTCTACAAACACACAGACATTTCCACCCACTTTTTTGTGGGGGAAGTGTGTCTTATAGTGCGAAAAATACAGTAAGTACTAACTTTTAACAAGGTGAGAAGAAATAAATGACATCAAATGGCAGAATAGATCACTGGTCTGCTATCTTTCTCTTCTGATGGGGAATAACAGATTGGAATAAAATACAGTATTGGGTCCTAACATAGACTAGCTCTGTAGATGTTTTAGGCATATTTTCTGTTAGGGAAAGAGTGACATAGAACTATTCAATGAATCTCATTAAATTAAGCTTCAGACCAAAAACTTATCAGTACACATACCGGTAGAAAGCTTATATTTCTTACATCAGCTTGAAAAAGACCAACATTTTTGCCTCAATATTTTTAAAGGGATAAAACCATAAAGGAATAAAACCATAGAGGTTAACCAATGGGGCTTTCAAATCAAGGAGAGAAACAACCTGGAATTAAGGAGAAATTTCCTAAAAGTGAGAACAATTAACCAGTGGAACAGCTTGCCTTCAGAAGTTGTGGTGCTTCATCACTGGACATTTTTAAGAAGAGACTGGACAAACACTTGTCTGAAATGATATAGGGTCTGCTTGAGCAGGGACTAAAAGATCTCTAAGATCCCTCCCAGCTCTATTCTATTCTAATTATATTTTAATTATCTACATTGAACTATTTTTTCTTGTAAGCCATCATAATTGATATTACTGAATGAGAAGGTAGAAAATAAACATTCTTAATAAAGTAATACATTTTTATTTGTCTAATCTATTGATCTTTTCTGAAAAATGAAAGTACTGTTAGTATAAGGATTTAACCATTTTCTCAGTAAATAAATATCTGGGATTGTTTTCCAAACATGTCCTATTTGAGAATGAAATTTGTGAAGTATATCAGTTGCTGTTTTTAAGAATTTGTGAAGTATATCAGTTGCTGTTTATGTTTAGGCAGCTCTGGCTGAGAGCAACTTTCCTCTTCTGAATAGTCCCACCATGATCAACACAAGCTCAACTAGTGGCATGCTGCACATAGGCCATGATGATGTGAGCAGCACTGTAGAACAAGTCAACAGCAACGGCAGCAATAGCCCCCGGCTTTCACCACAGCAGTACAAGTAAGCCCAGAAACAAGTTTTAATTTTTATTATCATTATACTTTATTCATTAAACATAAAACTCAGCTAACTGAACATTCAAAAATGCATCACAAATACCATTGACTGGTGCTAATGGTTGATATGGATTGCTGCCAGCATTCTAGGTATCAACCAAGTACCTTCTTAAACAGTGACGTGCGGTGAGGTTTATGGCTGGTGAGAGGCACTGACGTCATCACAATCTTTTTATTAAAATTCCTTTGTAATACAGGGGGTTTTAATAAAAGGATCCACGCCGTTTTGTCCCGTCCTTGCGCATTTTAAAGGGGTGGCGGGCAAGAGCGTATCGCCGAGGACCATATGCGGTGACCACCAGTGGCCAACAACAAAAAAAGAGATTTGGGGGGGGGAGCAAGGAGCTGAGGAGTTCCTTGTTGTGTTTTCCACAAGGAACGACAGTCCCTCCGAGGGGGGGAGGAGGAGAGAGAGAGATGATGATGATGACAATTAAAGTATCAAAAACCTTTTGAGTTTGACAATGTAATACATTATCCAAAATTTTAAATAATCTTATTTTCAGATGCAATTTTTTGACTTGCTTCCAATTTGTGCCTTCTGGCAAACCACAGTTTTCTTGACAAGAGATCTAGCTTGCCATTGCTTTCGTCATAGGTCTGAGAAAGTTAGTTTCTTTCTTTCTTTCTTTCTTTCTTTCTTTCTTTCTTTCTTTCTTTTCCCTTCCTTTCTTTCCCCCTGATTTGTTTCCCTCTCTTTTCTCTATCTCTCATTCTCGCCATCCAGCTCTCTTTCATTTCTCTCTCCCTCTCCCCCTTCTCTCTCTAATTTGTTTCCCTCTCTTTTCCCTCTCTCCCATTCTCTCCTTCCAGCTCTCTTTCATTTCTCTCTATTTCTCTCTCTCTCCCCCCTTTTCTCTTTCATCTCTTTCTTGTGCGTGCAAGCAAAATACCCCAGGATCACAGTGGCGGGGACAGCAACTCCTGCTGCGCTGCGGAGAAGAGCCACGCTGTGCAAGAGACTCCTCAGCACTAGACTCAGGTCAGCGCGAGCCGCGGTCCCCTTCATGTTGGCTCAGGAAGGAGGGAAATGGGACTGCGGCTTGCACTGACCTGAGTCTAGCGCTAAGGAGTCTCCTGCATAGCATGGTTCTTCTCCGCAGCGCAGCAGAAGGAGTTGCTGTCCCCGCCACTGTGATCCTGGGGTATTTTGCTTGCACACGCAAGAAAGAGATGAAAGAGAAAAGGGGAGAGAGAGAGAGAGAGAGAAATAGAGCTGGAAGGAGAGAATGGGAGAGAGGGAAAAGAGAGGGAAACAAATTAGAGAGAGAAGGGGGAGAGGGAGAGAGAAATGAAAGGGAGCTGAAGGGAGAGAATGAGAGAGAGAGAAAAGAGAGGGAAAGAAATCAGCACTAAAAGCCACCCCTGTCCTCCCTCCCTTCCTCTCCACAACCTTCCCCCGAAAGTTTTTTCCCAAATAATACCAGCAGCCATTTCATCTCCACTAAGGTAGATACATACACACATGTGTGTGCGCCACACACACACACACGGACACCAAACAAAAAAAATAAAATAAAATAAAAAATGGCAGAAATGGAGAAAGTGAGACCTCCAGAAAATAAAAGAATCAGGAAGCTGGCTCATCCTGTAAAAAGGGAAATCAATGAAAAGAAGAAGGTACATCTCTGCACTCTCCCTTTATTGTCACTATATCGCAAGCGAGAAGGGAAGAAAAAGGGAAGAGTTGAGTCAAAGGAAGAACGAGCGCCCTCTACTATGAGGCAGGAGAGCTGCGTGCCTCACTTACCTCGGGATTTTTTAGGCTTTTAACCCCTGCTTAACTCTGCTCGAGCGATCATAAAACGCCTAAAAAGTCAGACTAGATGAGGCATGCAGTTCTCCTGCCTCATAGTAGAGGGTGCTTTTTTAAAGGCTTTTTTAAACAGTTAGGCAGTCATTCACAGTGAGGCAGCAACTAGCTAGCCTCACCTCAGCACTCGTCTTTTCCCTTTTACATTTTTTTTCTTTTCATAATGAGAGCGGTGAGGCTCTGCCTCACATGACTGCATGTCACTGTTCTTAATATATACAATGTTCCGAGAAGCACAGTTTTTTGCAGTTCCGCAGGTGTTATTGCAGGAAGCTGTAATTTGTTGATGTATCTTATAAAATTATTGGACATAGTACCAAGTGCCCCGATGACAATGGGTATCACTGTTACATATTTCATCCATAATTGAGTAGGTTCGATGGCCAGGTTGCAGTATTTCATGATTTTTTCCAGTTCTTTTTCTTTGACTCTGGCATCTCCTGGTACCACTGATTATTGTTGTTGTTGTTGTTGTTGTTGTTATTTCATACCGATGAAAATTAATGAAATTTCTTGGAAGTGCTAATGCAATGCTATTTCCAGAAGCAGGATTACTAGATCCAGAAGTCTTTTAATCTCTCTTACAGTTTCGTAGAGAATATTTAGTAGAGAGGTTTAAGATTTTTCAAGAGTTCATGCAAACTGGAAATAGATCTAGAACTTCTATTGTTAATGATTTCCAAAAAATAATAATATTAGTCTTTTACAACAAAAAGAAAAAGTGTTGAGACAGTGTAAACTAAGACATTCATTATCATGTGAGCTTTTATGAATTACAATCCACTTCATCAGTTGCTTATTTTTGTCAATAAGTAGCCATGGCCCTGGACTTTCATACAAGGTTCTTAGTAATACTAAGATAAGCTTTGCAATTCAAAATAGTTATATATTTTTTCATAACAGAGCTGTCCCTCAACCTATAGTGGCAATCTATAGGTTTGTTAGTTATTTATCTTGTATCAGCAACACTATTAAGAGCTCAAGTGAATATTGCCCTATTTATTCTTACTAACAGGTAGACATTTTCACTATGGTCCAGCCATTAAAAGACAGCTTGAAAAATTTGGATTACTTGTAGTGACAAAGAAATTAATTTATAATGTTTAGAAAATATGGAGAAAGGGAATATTTTTCTTAATGTCAAAAATTTAATCATTGGAAAAGACTGCTAGGGGACTGTAGATTAAAATTGCAATGAAGTATTATATAGTTGACTTATATAGTTAGCTGAACTGAATGTTACAAATTTTCTGTTTTGTTGAAAATATATAGAGACCTGGGTATTTAGGATCTGGATGAAAGTCAGAAGAGTATTGCTATCCAGCTAAGCAAATACTTTGTTTAACCTCTGATCCTCTATTGTATAGTTCCATCTGAAACCTCTCTCGCCAATCTCCTGTGGGCTCTTATTGTATTTGTTCTAATTCTACCTGCTTCTCCAAAATTTTGTTCTTCAGCCATCAAGTTCATGTGAAGGAAGAACCAGCTGAGACAGAAGATGACAGCAGACCTGTTTCTCTCATGGCAACTACCAATCAGAATGTGACGATTCCTGATGACAGAGACCTAGAGGAGGAACTGCCAGTGGAAGACTTGTCTTAAGGGTCCTGCATCTTCATATAGGGCCCATCATTTCCCAGAGACAAAGCAATGGCTCCCACCTTCTCAAGGTGACCTTCAGCATTACTTAGTTAAGGCACTTCTACAAAGCAAAAGGCTTTCCATGAGCCTACCCACTGCTGAAGGCACACACTTTTTCCCCCTTTTTACATCCCAATGACTCTTAAAAGACATTCACAGAGGGGATGTGAAAACAAAAACAAAAAACGGAGTTGAGCTTTTTCCTTTTCTTATTTTTTTTTTAAATTTTGTAATTGGTAAACGAGGATGGTAGGTTGTTTCTGTCCGAAGACTTCTTTGCTGCCTCCCCTCTCCATACCCCCATCTCATGGGGATAAAAAAACAAGCTGTCTTGTATTGTCTGCTCTGTGTTTTGTCATTTTCAACCCATATGCCTGGTTTCCACAAATCAAGATTTTGGAAGCATCCAGTACATTAAGGGGCAATATCAAAGCCAAAGGCTTCAGTGAATGTCCCTTATTTTCCCATGGAAATTTTCATTAGTTTGCCAGTAATCCCACTGAGAACTTTGCACTAGGAGGAATCTATTCTCACTTTTTCTTACTTTCACACATGCACTGTCCCCATTTCTCACACACATACATCCTTGCCACTGTAACACCACTTCAGAGTACTGGAATAGCAATGGAAGCAAGACCTCTGCCAAGGTCCTAATGTTGCAATTTATGTTCATTTTCTGACTGGGCAAAAAAATGAAAAACTGACTTTACTTTATTAAATACATTATAGGATAGCAAGGGGTTACTGCCACACATAAAACCACTTGGTTATTCTTTTTTCCATCCTGTGTTTGCGTCTTTCCAAATTCAAGAAGCATTCTTCTATCACCAGTCATGATTGACAGCCAGTCTTCAACTCACAAAGCTTTATTCTGCACAAAATCCAGGAATGAATGTCCATTCCCTGCCATCACATAATTTTAAATAACTTTCAGAAACCTTTACTGTATATGGGCAGCCAGCAGCCAAGATAATGGGGCCCAGCTTGAGACAAAATCAGGGAGAGACTTCTGCAAGATGAATCTTTTGCTTGCTTCTATCAGCTGCCATCCTGTTTTTTCCATTCCAGCAAATACTGAAGCCAGAAAGCATGACTCCTTGATCGTTTATCAATGGGAAGTTTTAACAGATGTAAATACAGCTGATTTGGCAAAGCCACCAACATCTCAAGCATTTGGGATAGGAAAGGGGGGGTTAAGCTGAAATTTATGGCTGTAGAGAACAGACCAAAACTGGGTTGACCAAACAGAATTCAAAGCAATATACCTGTATAAATGTAAAATAAGTAATTCTCCACCTTTGTGACCAACCAGACAAAGCTACAAAGAAGCACAGAGTTTCCTCAAACATTCTCTAGTAGAAATATATTGTATCCCACAACTCTTGTGCTACTCATTAGTTCTTAGCTGTAAGCCAATGTGGGTGGGTGGGGGGAGATGCTTCAAAACTAATAACAAGAATTAAATGTGTCAGATGAATAGTGTTGACCCAGACTTGTCCCCATACTTGATTCTATCAACTCATTGTCTGCTGCCTCATATCAGAATTTTTTTAAAAAAAACTAAAGAGCATTTCGTGTGACAGAAAACATCAGGTTTCCAAAAGCTACTTTGCTATTGCCCCCATGAAAGGACAACCCAAATGCTTCTCCTTGATTACTGAGACTTTGACAGTTGCTGATTGAGAAACTGGTTTGCTTTCTGTGTGATCAGAAATCCAATATCTCAAGGAAGATGGATACTAATGTTTCTAAGGAAGCCTTTCTACAACAGATCAACACATGCTTCCCTTTCCCATCAGGAAATCTCTGAAATATATTTTCAGGCCAAATTGGTATATAGGAGTTTCTCCCATTATTTTGGAGACAAGCTGATCCAGGCAATTTGATGTTTTCTGAAAAGACAGCTGTTTCTATTCTATATTCTGTAGCCCATGAAGAAAATAAATCATCATAGCTATGTTTGAATAGTCACATTGAACATTGATAATTATGTTAAATGACCTCCCCAAACTAAGATAGTCAAGAATACTTTGTCAGCATATTTCTGATTAATTTAGGATTCCTTTCTACTCTTCTGATTTTCATCGTTAAATAATGCTTTTCCATTGCTCCAAATACTATGCCGCTCATGGCAGTTGGTAATATGTAACATAAGTGTTTTTGACTTAGGAGGGGAAGGGAGAAGAGGGCTATTGCATTTTCCTTATATGCAGAATTGCTCCATTTGTCTCAAATACAGTACATTCTTAGTGCCCTTTTCAGCAGCTGGCTAACTGTGGTAACAGACTGTCTTTAAAAAAAAATGCTCTTAACTCACAAGATTATAATAAATCAAGTAGCACTTGAGCCTTTTTACCTACCACAAAAAAGGACATTATTTCTGAATTGCCACAAATTTCTGTTTGTACAAGATTGGTATCAAATTTCTTAGCCCAAATCAAATTCATTCTCTTTTTTTAAAAAAAGATGGAGGATTATTCTGAGGATTATTCTATCCAATAACTCTAAAACACTGGGTAATTTCTATTTACTCAGTTTTACAAATATATCCATTTCCTGGATAGGGCAGGTCATACTAGCATTTAAAAAAAGGAAAGGAATGGTAGCTAGCTGATCTTGGCCAGTCTCCATATTTTTTTCATGGATGGAAGCAAAGGCTTGACTTCAAATCTCAGACTTGGTAAAATTTGAAAATGTTGTATCTAATTTTTGGCATTATCCATCTAACAAGCAAGTTTATATACTTCCTTTCTAAAATTACCCTATTCCAAGATTCTCAATTTACTAAATAATGTGTCAAAATAATCCAAACTGATTTTGAATCTAGGTAAAATCAAGAACACCAGCAATGAAAAAAAAATCCATATCTGAATTTTGACTGCAAGAAATTCCACAATCTTTACTTCAGAAAATTTGTCAGGATTTGATTTCCGGAGCCTACAGTAGAAGGCTCTACCGAACATGCATTTTCTCCTACTTTGTTTCCTACTGTTTCTAACAGGCAAGCAAAATTGTAAAGTTTGTCATTTAGATAAAATTAGCTAATTGCTCTGATTTGAAAGGGGCTGTACAATTAAGGGAACAAAGAGGAACAGCCTCTAAGCTGCAGAAAACTGGAGATGATCGTGTTTATGGGGTGTGAATCAAAGTACAATAGCTTGTTTGAACCTCCTTAGAGAACCATCAACAAGTGGCTTGCTCTTCAAGGATCACAAAGACAGGCAATATAGGATTGCAGGCAGTAAGAATACCTCAACACTTTTATTATCCATCTCCTGGCTCCCCGCTTTACTCCAGAAGCAGCTCGAGAAAACCTATCTATCCTCCTTTTATTAAGAACACACCACACCTCATTTTCTTCCTGGGACCATATTTAAATGTCTCCCTGGTGTCCTCTATAGAATGCTTTGCAATTGGCTTAACCATTTACCAAAGACCTTGCTTAGACAAGAAGCATAAACCAAAACACTTAATATTTTTGTTTTTGTGGTGCTTTATTCTGACTTATCCTAACTTTTGGCATCAGCCAAAAAGGAAAAAAAATCGCAAAGATCCTGCATCCCCTTAGCCCTTTTGTCACTTTCTTTTGATTTTAAGTTATTATTTAAATCAAAGTTTACAGGTGCTGTTTTGTACATTTCTAATGAAGTTGTATCGGGAGCATGGATTGCTGCTTTGTGTTTGAAGTTTCTTGAACCAAGGGTACGCTGTGAAGCCTAGGGTGGTTTGGCATTCCATGGGTCTCTTCTGAACCTACTTCCATCTTGCTGCTGGTGGTTTCTTTTCTTTTTGTCTTTTTATAGGTCAGAACTGTCTTTATTTCATGTTAACTTTTCAGCTGTTTTTTATACACATTGAAATTTCTCTCTTTTGTTGTTAGCATTTTTTCTTCTTAATTTTCAAAGGGTTAATTGCCCTAACCCCTTCCCCTTCTCTTCCCAAAACTGGTATTATCTTTGAAGCACTGTTGGGTAACTTATGTTTTTGAAATACAGCAGATTCCTTGTAACGTCTCAAACTTTGGACTGATGATCTACAAATTGCACTCTGTGAATTAGAAAATTCTAAAGATAAAATAATGTTGCAGGAGTTGCTGAAGTCACATCCTGTAATTGTTTCCCATAAATAAAACCTCCTAGTTTATAGTAAAGTCATGCATCAGGAAAACAAATTATGCATAGTTTATTCCTAAATGTATGCAAGTTTTCTTTTCATTGATTTTTTTAAACTTTGGGTTGCATTAAAAAAAACAGATTCTTGCAGCCTAAAATGATAAATTCTGGAATGTGTAATGTTTAGTCTCTGTGCGTGCACTGAGGTGCTTTTTTGAACTTTGTTTGATATCACAATTTGTAGTGCTCCATTGTGTCAAATTGCTTTGCAAACAGTTTTAGAACTAAATGGCTATACCACGGTGCTGTTGTATTTTGTCCTTGGCTCCCTTTTCTGTCAATCCTAGTATTACAGCTGCATTATTATAAGTTTGATCTTTTCAAAGTTGCCACCATCCTGATTCACTGATCTCGGTTTTTTGTCTTGCCTGGTCCTGGTACAATATCAACCGTTTGTTGGACATCTGCAGCTGGACCTGAGATGCCCAGGATATACGTTTTCTGCCAGTATTAAAGTGATGTTTGTTGGTACTGTATAGTCAAGAGCTAAACTGTAATCATCCTAACATTGAGAAGAGATTCGCTTTAGAAATATAAGTGTCTCTGTTCAAATTAAAACTTTTGCCTTGCTGTTTGGGTTTGTTCATCCTTACCCATTTAAAAAGAGAGGCACAAGAAAAAGAAAGCATGATAGATACACTGATGCTAATAAATGAATTACCCAATGTAAACTGAGAGCTAATTAGTACTCGATTATAGACCTAGGATGCGCTTCAGATTTCAAGGCGAAAAGGTGCTTTGGTACATGTAGGGGAGCTAAAGTAGCATCTTGTTAATATGGCAAAATATTTTGAATTTAAGGCATTCCAAGCAGGCTACCCTACACCCACCCTTACTAGCTTCAAAGCATATTTTTACCTTCAAATCCAAACCATTGCAAAGCCTAACTTGGCTGTTGTTGCAGTGTTGCACAATATGTATTTAGCAGATTCCAAAATTAAAAGTTTTCCAATACTATCTCATTTGGGGTAACAGAATGGAGAAAGGTCATCTGGGGCTACAGAACTGAGCAAAAGTTATTGCCAGGCAGAAAGTTAATCTTTAAGCATTTTCGACCATATACTAGACAGTCATTGGGCAGAGTTTCCCCCCAATGCATAGTCAAGCAATATGCTACTCTCGCTGTTCCAAAGAAACAGTCCAAGAAACAATTGGATAATTCTTTGGTGAATATCTGTAATTTAGGTTGACTTTCTGAACCTGGATGCTGCTCTAGAAGCATCCCTAACCTCTGTTGTTACTATACTGGTAGCCTTCCATAGTTTTTTTTTCTTGAGAATCTTGAAAAAGTTGGGGATGTTTCCCTTTCATCCTATCCATAATTCATTAGGCATTTACTATCTCTCAGGGGAAATGATTTCAGCCCTTCACTGCTGCACAAAGACAAACAATGCAGCCTCTAGAATCCAGTTTTGCCCAAAATGGAGCAGCTCCAGAATGTATTTCGTGGCTAAAAAAATCCTGCCAGTTTCAGCTCTTTCCTGCCTTCATGTGACAGTATTAATATATGGGTGTATCCTCAGAGGATAGCTTTAAACCTAGCTCTCACAGGATCTGTCTGTGCTTAACTATGTCAGATCAGCCTACAAGAGGGAAGGAAGTCATGTGACTAAATTGTCATCTCATAGCAACTTTCTTCCATGTAGAATTTTTTAAAAAATAATAAATGGAAAATTTAGCCACATGATCTGCTACTTGAAGCCTGAAGTGGTACAACTCAAAGACAGGTTTATTCATTGAGAAATAATTGTTTCTTTGAAACAATTGAAGGAAAATGTTTTAGGTCTTGGATGCTGTGACAATATTAAGTTCCTCAAACAAGTGGCCCTTTTCTTCTGTTGCTTTCCCCATCTGCTTTTGAAGTGGATGAGCTTTAAAATATTGGGTGTGCTTTCTTCAAATGTCTGCCTTATGTGATGAAGCTAGGCTTCTGTAACCAACTTGCCAATATGAGAGGTGGATAGATAACTTTTACTGTTAGATTGGCTTAGAATCTAGGCCTGGCCCTTAAGGGAACCAGCACATATCTAAGAATTGGAAAGTAAGAAATGAGGCTTTGGAATCATGGATTTTTATTCAAAATTGTGCCTGTGACTTAAAGCAAAATTATTGTATCACCATAGTTCTTGGGGTTGTTTTTATTTTTTTATTTTTATTTTTTTGCTGATTCTGGCATTCCCAACAAAGATTACTTAGAACTGTAATTTCATTTATTCAATGTTGTCAAACTGTCCCAATAGGGGGAGGGGGGATTGCAAAACATTTTTTTACAAGTCAACAATGAAATAAATTGAGAAGCAGATCCTAAATCTATTAAATTTCAATTAAAATCTGTCTGCTGATTACACTTGCAATTAATGAGGACTTGCATTATATTTACCGGTATTTCTCTTGAGAGCTTTGAGAAGCCTACAGGACTTTAAATGTATTTTTCTAATCCTGATATATCTCTTTAAAGTATACTGAAGAAAGAATGTAATTCAGTATCACTGAATAAATATGCTATTCCCTAAGATCTTCAGTTTGGGGTGATTTTGTCCCCCAACAACTTGGAAATTGGAAGTTTCTCCCAAATTGAACTGCTAAAGCTTTAGTTCCCAACATCTGACATCGCTGATGCTGTTTTATTTAAGTGTACCACATTTGGCCCCCTTTTTTCCTAATTATGACTTTGAGCATTTGTGTCCTGAATTTGATTGCATATCACCTATATCACCATTAAATAGAGTGAGCAAATCACAAGCAAATGATGACCAGTTGGTTCTGCCCTGGTTCTTTGGTTAGTATTTGTTCTGTTATAATAGCATAAATTCAGATAAACATAAAAAATAATAAATGGCACCTAAGGAATCCAGGGCAAGGGTGGGTGAGAAAGAATGTTTGTATTAAAAGCCTATTTAAATTTTAGCAATAAAATCTGTCCTCCTGGCTTCCTTCCTAGCAAAATCAAGCAGTTAAAGAGAAGGATATGCCTATTTGAGTAAGCACATTGAGTAGGTACTAAAGCCATTATTTCATCTGCAAGAGTCTCTTTTAACATTTACAAACTCATTGGTCCTTCACTTAGATTATATTTCTCCTATAAGGGTTTATTGGATTATTTCTAATTCTATTTTTTGGTCTGTGTATGTGTGTGTGTGATCAGCAAATTCACCTCACTTTTTCACTTGAATGATGTATATGCAAATATACATGAACCCAGTAAGAAATAAACAGTGGCATATATGTAACTGCTTCTACTTTATCAAATATGCCCATGTATTATTATTCCATATTCCAATACTATTCTTCCATTCATCCTATGGAAGAATAATATTTAAAATTTTGTGCTGGAGGCCTCAAACGTTTGGGATTTTATTTTCCTCATCCCTAATTCCTGATTGCTGAAGCAACCCACTGGTGTGAGCCTTGAGGAGCACCCTTTCTTTGGCTACTGCTACCAGTGGCATTCTTCCCAGACTCTTGACTACATTAGGTACATCTATTTTTGCACATTTATGTCCACCAAATTATTTCATTCAAAACTGCATATAGTACTTATTTGGGGGAATTTCTTTTTTGTCTTTAAAAAAATATTTTATTTTTTGTTGTTACCTCAAAATTGCTTTTAAAGGGGTAGTGTAGGAAAGACCAAACACAATTTGTGGCAGGATAGTATATGTATATATTGATATATATGCTGGTTGAAAACCTACTAAAATTAGACTATTGTCTGTTTAACTATCCTGTGATGAGACTAATGCAGGGAATACTTAGGAAGGGTTTTTTTTTCCTTGTTCTGGAATTTAGGAAGCCATTCTTGTATTTCTCTTTGACTTGACTTGGATGCTGTTCCAGTTCCTTATGTTGTTTTTAGCTTGTTTTCTCTCTTAAACTAGTCAGTAGAAATAGTGGGAGGAGATAGATGGTTGCTGAAAAGAAACTGGGATAATGATATAATTTCCTTTCCCTCAGTGGTTCCTGAAGTTAGAAAAATAGGAACAGAATTTAAAAAAACCATTGTATTAAACCAAAGGTGTGCGTATTTCAGTTTTGTATGTTTACATAATTTTAATAGAGTTATTTTTCAGGGTGAACGACAGAAATCCTACTCTGAAAAAAAAACCTAGGATTTTGCCCTGTATTATCCATACTCTGAATTGCTGGTTGCCCTGATCCACATAAATGTGGAAATACTCCATAATTTGCAGGGGGACATTTTGTTTGTTTTTCCAGATTTAGATATATTCCAAAGTGCTGAAGGTTTGTCATTTTGGAGTCCTCTTGTTGTTTTTTAATAACCATGTTGTTCTACTATAGAAATAAGATTTGAAGACCCATTTCTCCACCCTTCATTTTGACGGGATGCTCTATGAAACAATGTTTCTCTGGGCCCTCCCAAAGAGTTGAGGCTCTGCTTCACTTGGCATTCTTGTCTTCCAAATCTCTCAACTGAATCTCAGGTGGCAGGAAAACACCCAAGAACCAATGATTGGTGACTCTCGAATTGTATCAGCGTAAGTTCAGCATGAGCCAGCGGGTCTCTGATCTCACTGAATGAAAATGGGAGGTTAACATGCAATGATCTGATATTCTCATTTGTAATATTTTATGTTGGCCCCAAGGGGCTTCTTCTAATTAAATCTTCTCTGTTGCGAATAGGTATCTTCTCCCTCATGCTAGTCCCCAATGTGTGGTGGGAAGGTGGGGGACACTGACATGTCAGCACCCTGCTGTCATTTCCTTTTCCTGCCACTCAGGAAGATATAAGGAAAGAGGCGAGACATGCAGTGACCTTTAATATTGTGGGTTTTTTCTTCCTCACATTTGTTGGTTTGATGTGATCATCCTTTTAGCAGGTGGCAAGTCAGTGTGAAGTGAAAGATTACTGGGAAGGATGTCTGTAATCCTTT
Source organism: Thamnophis sirtalis (assembly GCF_051295495.1). Classification (NCBI taxonomy): domain Eukaryota; kingdom Metazoa; phylum Chordata; class Lepidosauria; order Squamata; family Natricidae; genus Thamnophis; species Thamnophis sirtalis. Next base: position 49,657,752 of record NW_028261387.1, read on the forward strand.
GATCCATCCTCCTCTTACTGCTTCACACTGCCATATTTCCATGCTGTATAAAGGAAATAGCATTGCTGTGTATTTGTATTCTGGACTTCTGTGTGTCTGCTCTGGCAGACGGTAAACCCTTGTACAGTAGATCTAGCTGCATGTAATCTGTATGGACAATGGCATTATAAAATGCAATAAAATTAAATTACCTATGAGGTGGCTGTGACTTCTTAAGAATATAATTCCTCCAGTTTCTCTATACCATTGTTCCTTCTGCATACAGTTCTCATGCTTCTTTCATGTGGTCTTACCTTAGAAAAATGGCTTCACTCAATATTTTAATACTCTGTGTATGTTAGCAGCAGACACATTTTTCCACATATAGTATTTTCGTGTTGCTTTGTTCTATAAATTGAGTTCTTATTAACTGCTTTGTGGGAGCAATTTAACTTTGTTTCCCCTTCTCCCTCCCACCCAATATGTAAAAAAGAGACCAATGATATTGAGGGTGATACAGTCATGAAATCACAGATGGAACTATTAAATGACTCACTGCTTTTTAAATGAGTTATATTTTCTGGCAACATCTTGATTCATTTAAGCTAACATTGGTCCAGTTATTAAATTCTTACTCCTTTTATACTCAAATCCTACTCATCAGCAACCCAAAGGAACATCTGTCTCCTGTAAAGAACATCTTCCCCCTTTTTAACATGTCCAAGACATCCAATACCAGTCTGGTTATCCTTAATGTAGTAATATTTTAAAATAATCTCAGAGAACCCATGATCTGTACAGCTCCAAGCATAACTTCCAGGTGCAGAACACTTATATAGTAATGCCTTTCTAATAATTGATTATGTTATACACTAACTGCCAGGAATCTACAGGACATCAGAACATCTACACCCAGGAATCTGGAGTAGATCAGAACATCTTGGGGTAATTTTTAATTTACTTTGAGTGGCATAAACAACTTAAACGGTTCTATCTCTGATTCAAAGAGCTCCATAGAGCCATGGTGCCCTGCGTGGTGATGCAGTGATTAAAATAACTCCAACCACTGCCAGCAGTTCAATCCTGACCTGCTCAAGATTGACTCAGCCTTCCATCTTTCCGAGGTTGGTGAAATGAAGCCCCAGGTTGTTGGAAGCAATATGCTGACACTATAAACAACTTAGAGAGGGCTGTAAAGCACTGTGAAGTGGTATATAAGTCTTAAGTGCTACTGCTGGTACTATATCCTGATTTTTTTTCAGGAATGTTGTGTTTAGTCTTTTGCAATGCCTTGAGATGAGGAAGGAAGGAGAGTATTATTAATGAATTGACATATGCACCTTCAAATCAGACTGATTATCATGATAACATTACTATCTTTTTGTCTACTACTACTATCTTGAAGACTAGATAGAGAAAAGGTGTTGGAGAATCCTTCAACTATTTTGTCTCCTGTTTCTGTCTTCCCATCTACAGAAGCAAAACTTTTGTAATGGTTAACAACCTGACTGATTTAGATATTATGTTAAGTTTATATTCTCCCCACTTTTAATACTTGACAAATTCACTGCATTCATAAAATAATTAGTTATTCCTTACCCCTGCCTCCTCTTATCATCTGCTTGTATTTTAACCCATTTATCCCCTATACCTTGTATGTCTTAAACATCTTCACTCAAGATAGAAAAGTATTGGTACTTTGTAAAATATAAAATAGGAATTTAAAGGAATATAGTTTGGAAAAGATGCACAAGTTTCTATAAAACTGGCACGCTTTATTTATTCATAGAAATCTTAACGTTCCTTCTACATTTTGTTGTATTCTGGTAAAAAATCAATTAACAGAATAATATTTGGAACTTTAGTAACTGATCATAAAGATAGTTCATTTTGTGCTAATATTTATGATGAGCATTGGTGAGCATCCTCTATTTACAATGCTTTCCTGCATGCTTCATCCAATTTTGGTTTTATGGAGGAATGCAGGGGATTTGGGGTGAGGAGCATGAAGTAACAGCTGTTTGGTTTTCTATGCTAGATAATAAAAGATTTGGGATTTTTCTCCCAATTCAGATGAGTTGGGACTGTGTCGTCGTCGTCCCCTCCCCAGTTTGACATAGTGTAGATTGGTTTTACAGGGCCAAATACATAACTACACAAATGGAACACACTGAGACCAAATAGCTATCTTCTGCAGGCAGGAAAGTAACCACTAACTGGTTCAGTTTCTCAAGGCAAAGGCAGGGATTTTTTTTTCTAGATTCCTAGTTATTTAAAGTGCTAAACTCTTACTAAAACTCTTATTGGTATTCAATTAGTCCAATTTGAAAATGATAGCCGTTTCTCTACCCTTTCCACAGGACGAAAAGAGTTGTTTTTGCAAGATTGAGGGGAGTCCCAACTTTTTTTTAAAAAAAAACCTATGTTTTTCAGACAAGATCTTGAGATAGTCTGAAAGAGAAGATTCAAACAAAATGTTATCCTTGCTTGCTTGACGATAGGTATCTTTTCGAGCATCTTTGTATATATTGAGCAATCGTATGTGCATTTTTGAGTGCATTATTCATAAATGAATACACTCCATGTTAAAAACCATAGTGTCTATCTGTGACTTAGAAAGAATCATAATGAGTATCCATCAAAACAGTTAATAGAAAAATCTTTCCTTAATATGGTCTTGCTAGATTGTTCCCAATAAGTTCTTGTCCCAAACAGACAAGTACTCTGAATTTTACAGACTAGCATATATGAATCTACAGCCTTCCTCCACCACTTCCTCCTTAGTGACCAATTTTGTACCAATTGTCAAATCATAAATGCTCAATGACAGGGAAGCCTAGTCTATGCTATCAGAGATAACATGGTCAAGGTATCTCTGCATTGCATTAATGCCACATTTCATCTCTTGTATTCCCTTCCAAAATAGTGAGAAGAAACTAATAAGAACACCAAAAATACTGTGCAACTGGCAATGTTCACATTGATGTTGCATGCTAAAATCCAGTCAGGTATGAGGAGGGCCAGTATGTAGCAAAACTGACATGCTTCTATAACATTGTGATATTTCTATTCATTTGTATTAAATTTGAATCCCTCACTTCTACATATGTAAACATTGAAAGTGCTTTATTCTATGTCATTTGAAATAAAATGGTTTGAAGAAAGGGCTTGAATAACTGCTTAAACATTATGCAAATGTAGCCTTGTCACACACCTTTCCCAGCTGATGTCAGACATTGTGCCATGGAGTTCTCAGGTCTGGGAATGAAACAACTGTGCCATAGATATAAGGGCACTGAAGTGGGGATTATTTGGAGATTCCTACATGCTTGGGTTTGCACCCTGAGATTTATAAATATGTGCAATAAATAATGGTTTTGGCTAACAGATTCACAGGAAAGGAACAGAAGATAATGTGCTAAAATGTTCAGTAAAGCTGCTTCAAAGGACACTTGTATAACAGTGAAATTAGTTTTGCTTAAGCAAGTCCTGCTTAAGAAAGTTTTGTTGTACAGTATTCTGTGTTGTTTTGTTTAGGAGAGGGGAAAAAAGAACCAGAGCAAAACAATGGTTAGAACTTTGTTCATTTTCTTATAGGAATGAATACTAATGTACTATCTAGAATCTTCTTCTCATTTGTCCATTTCAAATATATACCCTTCAACTTACAGAATATTTGGCAGTGGTCACCATAATGCTCACTTCACAGAATAGCTAAACTCTATTCATTTGGAGGTACTCGGATTGAGGAAGGCTGACCTGGAGCACTGGGTAGGAAGCACATGGTATAAAATATAAATTCAAACTAGAGGGTTGAAGAATTGGGGCTAAATCATGTTTCTCATCCCCAGCTAGCAACATCTATGGTAGAACAGAAGCAGAAGATAGGAAACGGAATAGAGTCCAGGCATTGCCCACTTCATAGCCTAGCTCTTTACACATACAGTAGATACATTTTCTTAACCGTAATGACATAAAAGGGACAAAATATGCAATGTGATCTTGCATATGGATTTGTAAAGGGTGAAGTTTATGACACATATTGCCATATCCTTCCCCTTGCAGACACTTAAGTTTTTAACCATTTTGTCACATATATGAAAAAGATGCATCATGAGGTTTAGATAATTCTCTCATCAATAGTTGCAGTCCCACATGCTAAGACTAAACAGAAAAAGAGGTATAAAGAGAACATGCAGAAACTCTTGAGTTTGTTTCTGATTTGCTATTGGAAACGAGTGAAAGCAGTTTACCAACAGCACACCTGAGGAAGTGCCTATCAGTGGGCTTTACCTGTTATACAAATGCATTACTTTTTCCTTGAGTCCCTACTATTAGTCTAAATCTGGGACAGCAAAGTATAACTAGATCTCCTTCTTGTCCATTTATTCACATATGCTTAATTATCTGGGCTACCTAATTATTTCCATTGCAAGGGGGAAGTCAAAAGAGTTGGGATGAGGCAGGATTTCTACCAAATGAGAAAACACTACCCGCTCCGGTGGAACTACTGCAGAAACAAAGCAGAAGCTGCTCTGTTTTTACTGGCAGAGGGTTTCAGGAGGCCGTCACAGCCAAAAACGGAGCTCGGGAGCCCGCTTTCACTGGCAGAGCACTTGGGTCAACACAGGTGACCCCAAAAAGAATGATGTTGAACTGGCCACACCCACCCTGGCCAAGCCCACCCCGGCCCCCCAAGGTCAAACACAATCCTGATGCAGCCCCCAATGAAATCAAGTTTGACACTGCTGTTCTATAGCAAGGATGTCCAACCTCGGCCATTTCAAGACTTTAACTCCTAGAATTCCCCAGCCAGCATGTTCACAAGGTTGGACTCCTTGCTCTATACATCAAATGTCCTTTCCCTTGCATCCACCCCTATTCTGACTAGTTCTAAGGCAAAACAAATTCCAGCAGGGGTGATTAGTATGTTAGCTGAGCTCATCCAATTTTTACATTTTTACTACTAGCTGCATCAGGAAGGCAGAGAATCCATCATTATCGGTTTGTAACATTTCTGCCAACCAATTTGTCCCAAAATCTAGACATTTCACCATCATTGGCCACCAGAGGGAGATATTGGATTTGAACTAGGGGCCTCTTATGAGTAAGAACTGCTTCTAGGAGTCAGAATGGAGAATGAGGAATAAGATGGGTCATAACTTGTTCTGTCGAGATAAGTTCTTTTACAATTATGCTCTACAATCTAAACAGCTCTGAAAGAAGTCTTGATATTGGAGCCTGACTCTGAGAAATGAAAAGGAAGGAATATATGTGGTGATGACATTTTGGTTTACCAAAGATCATGGTACTTTTCATTGCCTAGCAGGTTTCCTGCCACTGCCGGACTCCCCTGCATCTAATTTCATTCAAATTATATAGACACATTATATAACTAATGACTAGCTAATAAATATTCCTGTGCCAGTGAAAGTTGTGTACGCAGCTGGCCAATTGTACAGTGACTACACAAGATCCCTAAGCATGGATTAATTTACAGTTTAATGCAGCTGTCTGTCCTATTCATCACTCTTTCTTCGCCCCCATTGTAAAGCAAATAAAATACGTGGTGGGGTTCTTTACTTATTTTCATGCATATTAATATATGAAGTGTGCAGTGTCTGCACCAATAGAGCCTAGCTATTCTTGATTGAGGAATATCAAGAACGTCTGAACTAATGTGTGCAAAATGTTACTGGGTGAAGGAATGGATTTTTTCCCCAATTAAACACAGGCTTTTGTGTGCTCTCTAGGGGAGGGGGATGATTTAAATTGCAGTTATTTAAATAAATTGGAATAGGCAAAACTGAAGCTATACTTTGGTACTGAGCACCAAATTAGAGTCCTAGCTTATTCAGCTGTCACTCCAAACCGTCTCTAAGGTTTTCCCATTTGACAAAGTACCAGTGAGAGGTACTTTGCATTTAGAAATAGCTCAGATTCAGGTAGCCACCTCTGTCATCCTACCCAACTTTTATAAAAAAAAATTCTGGGATGCAAATGTTAGGAAGTAACCCAGCTATTACTGAGCTTCAGCAATGTCTAAAACAAGCTATAAAGGAAACATAAGTATTTTATGTTTTTGACTATGGGACGCACTTCCCCCTTCCCTAAAAGTGGGTGAAAATTTCGGTGTGTCTTATAGACCAAATACAGGCCTGCTTTTGGGCTCCCAAACCCTCTGTGTGTCACGTTTTTGCCCTCCCCAGCCCCCAGAAGCATTCTGCAGGCCAAAAAATATATATCCATCTGTATTTTAAAAAAAATTAATGTATCTTCTCTCTCTCAAACAAATGAATTTTTAGGGATTTTGCTATGCTTTATTTTGCTTTTCACTGTGAGCTTCATACATTGTAACCATCGCGGGAATGATAACAAGGTCCAATATATATTAATTTAATCTGATAGATCATATTGAAATTTCAGAAATGTTCCTCCTTGAGCATGTTTTCTGCTTGACATACCCTAGAACGGTTCAAGAACCATTTGGAAAGACAGCAGTTTTACTTTTGTGCTGCTCCATATTGTAATTTCTGCTGTTCACATACTGGAAGTAAATAAGATAACTGTTTGTGCCTGTAACCAGAGTTTATATTCCTTCCCTACAGATCAATTGTCAGAGAGCAGCAATCATCACATTTAAGGGATGAAGGCAAAATGATCCAGGTTCAGACTCTGAAACCTTGCCAAGCTGTCATTTGTGCAGGGGCAGTGCTGAGCTTTGTGAGCCAGTGGCTTGACTCAAATAGGGGACCATCTTATGATCCCATGGCAGTGAAACAATAGGTAGTACTATTAGAAATTTCCTTGTACAGAGGTACATATTTGTGCACTTAAAAACAGGAGAACATAACATAACATTCTGGGGTGCCTGAGGTGCATGCCAAGAACCACAATACTGGGTTGGAAAGGACAAAAACTAATTGATTTTATTTATTCTATTAAAATTGGTTAAAATACAGGTAGTCCTTGACTTAACAACAGTTCATTTAGCAGCCATTCAAAGTTACAATGAAGAAAGTAACATGACCATTTTTCACACTTAGAACCATTGCAGCTTCCCATTGATCACATGATCAAATTTCAGTTGCTTGCAACTTACTCATATTTATGTCTGTTGCTGTGTCCTGGGGTCATGTGATCTCCTTTTACAACTTTCTGATAAGCAAAGTCAATGGGGAATCCTGATTCACTTAACAACCGTGGTACTAACTTAACAAATAGCAGTAGCACTTAGACTTATATATCGCTTCATAGTGCTTTTACAGCCCTCTCTAAGCAGTTAACAGAGTCAGCATATTGCCCACAACAATCATTTTACCCACGTTGGAAGGATAGAAAGCTGAGTCAACCTTGAGCCTGGTGGGATTTGAACTGCTGAACAGCTGAACTGCAGCTAGCAATCAGTTGGAGTAGCCTGCAGTACTGCACTCTAACCACTGTGCCCCCTCGGCTTTTGCAATAACTCACTTAACAACTGTGGCCAAAAAAGTCATAAAATGGGGCAAACTCACTTTATAAATGTTTTACTTAGCAACATAAATTTTGGGCTTAGTTGTGGTTGTAACTCAAGGACGAACTGTAAAGCCTCTGTAATGCAAGAGTTTGATGTAGCGGTTAAGGCACCAGGCTAAAGATTGGAATGCACTCCAATTCCACCTTTGGCACAAAGATAGCTGGGTGTCCTTGGACCAGCTACTCTTCTCAACCCTAAGAAGCAGGCAATGGCAAACCACTTCTGGAATCTTACCAAGAAAACTGCAGGGACTTATCTAGGCAGTCAGCAGGTCCTGCCATGAAGGTACAAAATCAACCAACCAATGATTTCCCCTCTGGCACAGAAGCAATTAATAACAAGAATTTTGCAATTGTTTTTCAAGGGTTCTGAGACTGTGCTGAAGGGTTTTGGACATAAGGTTTCAGGTGGTCTTGAAGTTGAAGGCTATCCATCTTTGTTTAAAGCACCAAGGATGAAAAAGCCTTGAAAGGTGGACTCAGTTTCACTTACTTAAGAGCCACAGTGGCGCAGTGGTTAGAATGCAGTACTGCAGGCTACTTCTGCTGACTGCCGGCTGCCTGCAATTTGGCACCAGGCTCAAGGTTGACTCAGACTTCCATCCTTCTGAGGTCAGTAAAAATGAATGCCCAGATTGTTGGGGGTAATGTGCTGACTCTATAAATCGCTTACAGAGAGGGCTGTAAAGCATTGCAAAGTGACATATAAGTCTAAGAGCTGTTGTAATTGCTACTTGTGGGCAGATTGGTTCTGTTATATTTATTTGTTTATTTAGTAACCTAACTCACAGAAATGTGACTCTGGACAGTATACAATAAATGAATACAATAAAGCCATAAAACACTCAAAGTTAAATAAAGCAGAAAAACTGAAAATATAAAAACCTCAAATAGGGAAAATATAGGATTATTTGACCCGCATATAATCACCTTACTGGCTCTCTTAGGGTCTCTGGGGTTGATACAAAAACAAACATGAGAGCTTTCTGGAAGGCAAGCAGGGATGTAGCCAATTTCACCTCACGAGGATGGTGCTCCAAATGGTGGAGGCCATAGCAGAAAATGGATGCCACCCATGGCTCTTTGATGGAACTCCTCAGTACATGGAACCTGTAGCATTCCTCTCCTACTTGACCTGATGGGATGGTATCTAACTGGGAAGAGGTGGTCCATCAAATAACCTGGTCCCATGCAGTGGTAGGTTTCAAATTTTTTTAGAATCTCTTCTGTAGGTGTGGCCTGCTTTGTGGGAGTGACTTGCTGGCCGTGTGACTGGGTAGGAGTGGCTTGCTGGCTATGTGACTGGGTGGGAGTGGCTTGCCAGCCATATGACCAAGTGGGAGTTGCTTGGCAGTCATGTGACTGGATAGGCATGGCCAACTTGTAAAATGTGGTGAAACTCACTTAACAACACTCTTGCTTAGCAACCAAAATCTTGGTTCAGAAACTCTGGCATTTGAAGCACACAAGTCTTAAAGCTGTCAAGTTACAAGACCTTTGCACCTCTAAACCTTTAGAAAAAAAACCCAGGGGGTGTTCAAACTTGACAGCTTTAAGACTTGTAGACTTCTACTCCCAGAATTCCTCCTCCAGTCATGTTGGCTCAGGAACTCTGGCATTGAAGCACACAAGTCTTAAAGCTGTCAAGTTACAAGACCTTTACACCCCTAACCCTTTAGAAAAAAAAATCTCAGGGGTGTTCAAACTTGAGGGTTTTAAGACTTGTGGACTTCAACTCCCAGAATTCTTCCACTCGCTCTTCATCTTGATGATGTGTGGACAGGCAGGGGGAGGGAGCTGGAACCGGTTCTAAACGGCACTGTAGATTTGTGGAACCTCTTCTCTAGAAGAGGTTAGAACTGGCAGGAACCCACCCCTGATCCCATGCCATGTAAAGCTTTAAAGGTCAAAAACTACCACCTTGAATTCCATCTGGAATCAAACTGACAGCCTATGCAACTCACAGAAGAAAACTGTAATATGTGCCATTCTAGGAGCGCACATAACTGTCCTCCCATCCACATTTGGCAACAGTTGTAGCTTCTCTTAATAATCCCTATGATTATGTATTTTCAGAATTAAGCACAATTTTTAGTCTGTATCTTTCCAGTGTGCCATGATCACTTATTGACCATACAATGTACAGAATTGGATAGTAATTGATGACAGGCAGGACTGGCTCTAGGTTGAGTAGGCACTGGCTTAGGGCATCCAAATTTTAAAGGGCGCAAAAATTTAAAACTTCTGAAAAACACAATAAAAAAATGGAAATTGCACATTCTGTGAGCCAGGGTACCTATGCGAGGGTTAAATAAAATTTCAAAGTGTAAATAGGGTGAAAATGTCTGAGAAAAGAAAAAAATGTCCAGGGCTGAAAATTAGAAGTGTAAAATTCAAAAACGTGAAGAAGAAAAAATCCAAGAGGGTGCTTTTTTGACATTCCTAAGAAAATGGGAAGATAAGTCAACCATAGGATTCACCGGAATGTGACTTTGCCTAGGGAGCCAAAATGTCTAGAGCTGGCCCTGATGACAATGGTGACACATTCAGTAGCATATGGAATGGGAAATTATTTATCACAAAAAAACACTCAGGAATGGAAAGGAGAAGCTTAGGCAGCTCAGGGGACATGCTTTTAAATATTGTAGCTGACCCTTTTACGATGTAGGGCACTCTTTAAAAGAATATTAAAGCACCTGAAAAATAATGAAAAAGATCCATATAGGATTAATTGTTTAAAAAGTAAATAGGCACATGAATGGAGGCAGGATATCTAAAGTATTTTGCAAATAACATAACTGTGAGCTTTCAGACATTGCAGTTTCTTGATTATTTTTGGGCTAGGAGCTAAAAGTTTTGGTTGATGGGTTGTTATGAAAAGAATATAGTTCTGAACATTTTAACCAGAGGTGGGTTGCTAATCATTTTACTACTAGTTCGGGGACATGCATGACACTTCTGCACATGTGCAGAACAGTGGTGGGTTCCGGGCGGTATGGCCCGTACAGATGTACTGGTGGTAGCTGGGAGCAGAAGCCACCGTACCGGACACAACTATAGTTGTAGCCACTGAAAAAAGTAAAACATTCATTGTGTTGTCTGATTTTTTTTAATCTCTTCTCCACATAAGGAGAAGGGCAAAAAGAAACATTCCAGTTGATTCCAGTGGTGGTACTTCTCCAAATAACAGTTCAGCTTTGCATGATACATGCCTTGCCCCTCTAGTCCAGCTTTCTTAAACTGATGCTTTCCAAGTCTTTTGAGACTATGAATACTAAAAATGATAAATACAGGATACCAGGATCAGAAAGACTTTTAAAATACTATATGCATGTGTAGATGTACTGTATTCTTTCACTGATAATGGAAATGTGACATGAATACAATTAGATCCAGCCAATATTTCATATGGCATTGTAAATAAGATCTGAATATACCATGATAAATCTTAGCTAAAATTAAATCTATCATTATAGACTCCTGTTTTCTTTTTCCCAACAGTAGACACTCTGATTTATATCCAAAGTAGAAACAGTAATGTCTTCAGCCTTTTGCTTTTAATAATTAGCAAAACTAGGGTTGAATAGAATGACTTCTGGTTAGATACCTGTCCTTACTTACTAATACAAGCTAATAGATTTATTCAGTTTTGATTCAGATACTATCTGATCCAATTATTTAGGTAAATCAGGAAAACTAATTTTATTTTTAAAAGAAGAAGCTTTTATATAGGCAAGTAATAATTTAGCTCAACTTATTTTTGTAGCACACATTTGCTGCCCTCAGGTGGTTGCATGTTTGTGATTTCTCTACAATGTAAATCTAGCAGATATGGAAGTTAATCTGCAAGTGTTTATGTACATTATATGTGTGTGGCAGTACAATTTTCATATTTCAGAACCCCAATTACAAAGTCAGCTTTAGTGTTCGTCTACAAGTACTTCATACTAGGAAAGATTTCTAATTTATAGCCCAAAAACATGTTTATGTATGAATAGTAAGATTGTTCAGGTCTGCACATATTAAAGATGAAAGAATAACTATAACCAAAGATGGATGCTGTAACTTTAAGATTTTTATGCCCAGTTTTGAAAACAGATTACATGGATATGGTTAGTATAAAAGGGGGGGGGAATGAAGCTGTTACAATTTTATTGCTTCTCCAATATTGTCAACTCCACTAAAGTAGACCAGAGCAGAAAGTCAACTCCAAAGAAAGAACTATACTTTATAGAGACAGGCTATATAGTAACCAAAGCTTGCAAGACTGGTTGTGTTTCATTTCACCTCCTTTTAATATTCCAATGAATATTAAGCCTGCCTGTCTTGCTTCCTGGGATTTAAAGAACTTTTCAGCTTTCTTTGCTTATGTAATTATTCTTGCATACTTTTCCCTTGAGAGGGTGCAGTGGCTCAGTGGTTAAGACACTGGTCTTGTCTACTAGAAAGCCTGCAGTCCGGGTTTGAGAACTGAGCACCACATGACTGGGTGAGTTCACTCCTCTTCTCAACGCCTGCCAACCTAGCAGTTCAAAAGCATGCAAATGTGAATAGATAAATAGATACCACTTCAGTGGGAAAGTAACAGCACTGTCATGCTGGCCACATGACTACGGAAATGTCTTCCAAAAGTGCTGATTCAATGGCCTTGAAACAGAGATGAGCACCACCTTCTATAGTTGGCAGTGACAAGTGGGGTGATGTTTGCAGGGACTCCTTTTTTTTTTTTTACATTTCCTTTACTTTCTACTAATATTGCTGAAGATGTGTATCATATGCCTAAATAATGTTATGATTATACAGATCAACTACTGTGATCGATGGCCTAAACCAGGCCTGAAACAGGTTTAAATATTTATTTTCTCCAAGATCCTCTGGAGTTGCAACCCAATCTTACTTTTATTATGCAAGGAAGGAACCCTGCCGGATATTTGTTTCTTTTAGTTCACTGCAATCCCAACACTTTTTTATTTTTTGAAAAAGAAATAGGATACATCTGTACAATATAAGGCCCTACCCACTGTATGAATGTATAAAGCCACTTTAACACATTGCTTCCAAAACCGGAAGATTTCTTTTTATTTTTCCCATTCAGCAAACAGGCCAAAGAAAGAAGGAATGAAGACTCAAACATTTCAGAATTATTTCATCAGTTGGGTCTTTGGACTGATTTAGCAAGTCATGAGATTTGTTTTTTTAAAAAAATCTTTGATGTTAATTGTACAGAGGCTCATTCAAAATAGTTTGGTTAGTTGCAGCTGTAATGATAATTGAGTGTCAATGCTTTTCAATAAAGCAGAATCTAGCTTCAAAAAGATCCTTGAAAGGAATCCTTGGTTTTATTTGATTTAAGTATATACATGCATAAATGTTCATATACAAATTTAATAAGAAGAATACATTACCTGGTTCAAGCTACCTCAAACACATAAAGATAAGAAAAGGAAAAGAAAGGAAAACTGCAAGAATATATTACCAATAACCAGGTTCGTGGTTCAGCATTGGAGAACATTTCTTGTCCTCTGTAAGTGCACCCAGATTAAATGAAAATTGTTTATCTATAACCATCACTAATTAGGAGATCAATGGTTTAAATAAAAACCAGTCCTCCAAGCAGCCTTAATTGGTTTAAAAGAAATTAGCTGCAATAGGGAGGCTGGTTGGAATGGTCTCCTTGGGGGTCGAGGGTGGTGATGGAGAATCAGGCATGATTATTTTGGGCTTGCCTACACATTGAAAGAGAAGTAGTTGTTGTCATTCTACAACTCAAATCATTCTCTTCTCCTTGGAGTGGAGCTAAATTTTAGGAATCCCCACCATTGTTGGACTCTGTCCCAGCTTTCCTCCAATCTACTTTTCACTGTGAAAATATTTCCTCAGTCAAATACTTGTTTGCTTAATTCCTTCCATTTCACTATTAACTTCATTTCTCTTCAAAGGCTCTTGACTAAGGACCAAAAAAAGCATCTATCAGTTCCCTGTAGCCAACACATCTGCTTAATTCAGGATCCCCCCCCCCCCACAGATGGTTTATACATGACTTACACTTCCAACAGATTCTACTGCCCTCTCTTGGGTTAGGGGGAATGAGGGAGAGGCTTATTCTTCTAAACATATTCTTCTAGTTTTAATTGGAAACAAAAGAACAAAGAGCTGTTCCAACTAATTGCTAAACTTAATTCTCCATGGAGGCACTTTCTAACAAGTCTGAGACATGAAGAATGATGAGTAGATTTCTCCGTTCTCGTTCCAGCTACAAATAGCAGTAGCCACAAGAACTAGCAGCCAACAAGAGATGTAAGAAATTTGCCACTGATATAGATGTAAGAATTTCTGTTCCGTCACATTTTCCATTTCTCCTGTTGCACCTCTTTCTTAGACATTCCATCCATATATATATATTTTGTTATCATTTCCAGTCTACACCAAATTAATGCTTTGGAATTTTCCAATCATTACAATACTATAGTATGTAGTATGTTTGCCTTAATTCAACTAAGGATTACCCATTTCAATTTTATTTACTGAAACGTAAAATTCTTTAAAATGTAGGCTTTGATAATATTACTTTATCCAAATGAGAAATGGACTAAATATTCCCTACTAAATTCCTAGTCAACTATGTTCACATCTGTAGGACATCTTCTCCCAAAAGTTTCTGCCCATCCAATAAGAAGGGAAGGAACTATCTAAATCCTGTTTTTGAGGGATTGCTATCTTTAAAGACCACAAATATGTGCCTTTTCTGATGTTGCCCATATCCTTTATAACGGTGATCCCAGTGAGGCCAGATCAGCACCAACGCGGTCAATATTCAGGGAATCTACCAAGAAAAGACCTTGCTGTTTGGGAAAGCCTTGGGGGAGTGCTGGAACTAAGCAATCATTGTTATGAATGTTTTACCTCAGTGGATTAATAGGCAGGAACACTTATTGCTGTTATAGCGTTTGGGGGTTTGTTCTGGTTTTTTTGGTACCTATTTTATGCTTGTTTTATTCATAAACCACTTGAAATTGATGTGTATGGTTACTAGGAGTCAAAAACTACTTGGCGACACAGAATCAATCAATCCCAGATTTCCCAAAAGTATAGTCATTTTTTTTCCTCATGGGTGTTATTGTCTGATTCTTTGGTATGTATTTGAAGACCGTGTACATGTGGAACAGAGATGGTATTCAGACAGGTCTGACAGGTTCTGGAGAACTGGTAGCGTAAATTTTGAGTAGTTCGGAGAACCGGCAAATAGGCTGGCCCCACCCCCGCTGCCTCCTAGCTTCCTAGCTGGTCTTCTTTTGTTGCCCTGAACAGGAGAACAGAGCTGGAAAAGCAGGTTAGTGGGGTGGGGAGGTGTTAGATATCCCCCCCACTGATAGATGTTTCCACCAAGGTCCTCTGTTCAGGCGGGAACAGAGGTTTAATCCCATTGGTCAAGAGTTCTGACAGATCCCTTTAAAGGGGGATGCTGCCCGACCCGTCTTCAGCCGGATGTTTACCTGACTTGCAATAAAGAGCTGTTGTTACTGGAGCCTTTGTGTGCCTTCCTTTACCCGATCTAACAGGAGGGAATGGGGATTTTGCAGTAACCTTCCCCCAAGAATGGGGAGGAAATGGGATTTTGCAGTATCTTCCCCTATCACACCCACAAAGCCATGCCCACAAAACCATACCACAGAACTGGTAGTAAAAAAATTTGAATCCCACACTGATGTGGAAGTATCAAAACATGCAACACCCTCATTTTCAGGTTGGTCCATAGCTCTGTTAAAGCTCAGCTGAATTAGTTCAGAATTTGCAAGAAGCTGAATCAACCAACATCCTCTGATTATTTATTAGAACATTTTCTTTACTAGAAACATTTTCTTTAAAAAGATCATCCAGGGAAGCATTTTTGATATTCATGTTTGAATCAACATGTTTGAGGTGTTTTGTGTGTGCCTGAGAACAGGAATCTGAGCTAAGTAAGAATTAATGAAGTAGGTTTTATAGCTTAACAGAAAGACAATTTATTTACAAAAATGCCTGAAAGCAAGGAGAGTCAAAGAGTATCTTGGGAAGAAAGACTTGGCCTTAGGCTAGCATCTCTGAGACAGAACAAGTAGAATGAAAAAGGGAACATAGAGTAAATCTTTTACTCTGTACCTACACCCTACTGTCTTCTTCTGACCAACAGTTCATGAGAAGTTGAAGAGTTAGTGCCATTGAATTAGCAACAGGGGACAGGACTCAGACCTTCTCAGTGTCAGCTCCTATACTTTGGAGTAGCTGATCCACTGATGTTTATTCAGCCTTGTTTGGAAGAGTGTTTGGGCATAAATGATGATGGACAGCCTTTCTGTTTGCTTTGTTGGATCTGGGATTTTGATTTTAGTTTGTATGTTTGGGGTTAACTAGGTGATGCGATTTTATTGTGAAGATTTAAATATAATTGTGATATTCCGATATTTTTAGTGTATTTTATCATTGTGAACCACTTGGGGTCTTGACAAAAATTGCATAAATAAATGAAGTAACCATGGAATGTCAGCATACATTCCATTTTTGCATTGCTGAAAATAAACGTATGCCTCAAATACCACAGTTCTCATATCAACTATTTCAATTCAAGCGCCCTCCTCTCAGCTTGCACTGAATTACCAGCATTGTCTTCAACAGGTTGAAATATACCGTAGCTTATATCCAATAATGTTTGACGCTGCGAGAGTTTTCTATATTATGCCTTAATGTTTATATTAAGGAATATAAATACTTGTAATTTCATTGTTTATGCAGTGGAGACAAAACTTCTTTCCATCCTAACTCCTGTATATGTATAATCCAGAAAAATGACAATTCTAATCACACATGCTTATTATTTTTTTTCCAAAAAGGAGCCCATCCTCAAAAGGAAAGTATGGATTTGCCAGGGACAAATAATAGCAAATACAGGTAGTCCACAACTTACGATCACCTGAGCGCAAAATTTATATTGCTAGATGAGACATTTGTTAAGTGAGTTTTGCCTCATTTTACGACCATTCCTGGCAAAGTTGTATTGTATTGTATTGTATTTGGTTTATTTGTATGCCGCCCTTCTCCAGGAGGGACTCAGGGCGGCGAACAACTCAGAGGGGAAAGGGAACATAAACAACAGTACACATAATTAAAATACACGAAAATCACACAGCCATACCAGTCGAGAGGGGAGGGGAACTCATCAACCCCAGGCCTGCCGGCACAGCCAGGTTTTGATGGCTTTCCGGAAGGCCTGGAGAGAGGTGAGGGTCCGGATCTCCGCGGGGAGTTCATTCCAAAGGGCCAGAGCTGCTACAGAGAAGGCCCTCCCCCGGGTGGTAGCCAGGTGGCATTGGCTGGTGGATGGAACCCGGAGGAGGCCGATTCTGTGAGATCTGACGGGTCTTTGGGAGGTAATTGGCAGCTGTTGTTAAGTTGTTAAGTGAATCACTGCAGTGGTTAAATTAGTAACTTGGTTGTGAAGTGAATCTGGCTTCTGAATCGACTTTGCTTGTCAGAAGGTTGCCAAAGGGGATCTCACATGACCTTGGAATGCTGCAACCGTCATAAATATGAGTCAATTGCCAACAGTCTGAATTTGGACCACATGACCATGGGGATACTGCAACGGTCATAAGTGTGAAAAATAGTCATGTCACTTTTTTCAGTGATGTTGCAACTTTGAACGGTCACTAAATGAACTGTTGTAAATCGAGGACTATCTGTATATAACATATATAATTGTAATGACCGTACTATCTGTTCTATGTTTGTGTAAATGGGGCAGTCTTACTGAAAATTTTCAAGAGACAGTCTTGCCACATCATCATTACCAAGAAGAGAAAAAGAAATGGGAAATAAAAATGAATATTAAAAGGTAACAAGTTACAGAAATATGTGTATGTGCTGGTGTATACACTGACTTTGATGGATCGTGAAAGTTATGCAGACCTGAATCAGATTAATCCCTGGACAGGAAAATGCAAGGCTATCAGGCTAGAATGGTGGGAGTTGGAGAAGACAAAGATAAATAATTTTTGCATTATTGCCACCACCACCCAAAAAAACTCCTACATGAATGTATCTTTTTAGTCACTGGGAGCTAAACTTCACTCAAGGAAAACTTTATTTTGTGGATAGATAGGGAGATGGATGGGTGCAGGGCTGGGATTCAGCCGGTTTGGACAGGATTGGACCGGATTGGGTGAACCAAGCTCTGATGATCAGTTGGGGAGCAAACTGATTCACTCCGACAATCAGGTTGGCCCGCCCCTCCTCTCCTGTGCTTTACTTACCTATATCCTCACAGCTGATTGGCACAGCAAAGTGGATTGCCGTGCCTCAGCTGTGTTACTCCCCAGAAGTAATGTGGAAGGTATGTTTTGTTAAAACTGCTGACGCATGCAGAGTGAACTCTTTTGCATGTTTACTTTATAGAACAATGGGGACATTAGGTGTAGAGACAGCAAGAAAGAGGCAATGTTGAAAAACATTGCTGTAGATTGCCTAGGCATCTTGCTACAATAAAGTTGGGAAATGTGTGGCTGTTCAGATGTGATTGATCTGTAAATCCTACCTCTCCCAGCTTTCATAATCAAAGATGAACAATAGGAGGAACAATAAATTATGAGATTAAGATTAAGATAATCTTTATTGTCATTTTTTTACTGTGAGTGCACTGGCACACATTAAAAATGAAATTATGTTGCCTACTCTCAAAAGTAAGCATGCATATATATATATACATATATACATATATACATATATACATATATACATATATACATATATACATATATACATATATACATATACATATACATATACATATACATATACATATACATATACATATACATATACATATACATATACATATACATATACATATACATATACATATACATATACATATACATATATATATATATATATATATATATATATATATATATATATATACAGACATACAGACATACATACATACATATATATATATACACATATACATATACATACACATCATACACATACACATACATACATACATACATACATACATACATACATACATATATACCCATACACATGCATAACACACATATACACATGCTATATACATACATATATATACTTACACCCATACATATATGCATATGTTCATCACTGTCCATTTTGAATACATAGAGGAAAGAGGGAACTTGAGAGTTCACAAGGTTGATACTATATGGAACAAAACTGACTGAATCTAGATGTTCTGCTTCAGATATCACAAAGCCTCTTCCCAGATGTTAACAAGGAAAATAGGTCACGAAGCGGATGTGTAGAATCCCAGACAATACTATAGACCCTGCTTAAGCATCACCTATATGCTATGTCCTGGATAGAAGGAAGTGAACTCCCAATAATCTTTTTTGCCATCCTCACCACTCTCTTCACTGCTTCCTGTCTGAAGTAGTAATGCTTCCAAACCAGACAGTAATGCCATATGACAGGATGCTCTCGATCATCCCTCTGTAGAAAATGGTAAGGACTGAGGAAGGTTGATGTATTTTTCTCATGTGCTGCAGAAAATGCAGGTGCTGCTGTGCCCGCTTCAGTATCTCAGTGTTGAGTGACCAAGCTAGCCTACTTGGTAGCTGCAGACCCAGAAACCTGATGTTGCTAGCTACCTCTACAAGTGAATCATTAATACACAGAGGTGTGTGGTTGTGGCTGCCTGTTCTGAAATCAACAATGATCTTTGCAGGCTATAGAGATCACGCCACTCTGGCTACTGTGGGAGACAGCCTTGAGAAAAGTATGGGTGGAATGTGCTTCTGTTTGTGGCTGCCATGCTGCGTCATCAGTCCCCCATTCCCCTGGCCTATGGCAACTCAAGAGCAGGCCAGGGATGCTATGTGAGTTGACATTACCGCCTTGCAGTAAGCAACCTTGTTGTCATCCTGAATAAGGCCCACTACTGTTGTGTCATCCGCATACTTCACAATATGGTTGGTGGCAAACCTTGCATAACAGTCATGGGTCAACAGCAGAGGTGGGTTCCTACCAGTTTGCACCTATTCGGTAGAACCGGTTCGTCAAATCTACCAAACCAGTTAGAAGAGGTTCCACCAGTGGACCCAGAAAGCAGGCCACACCTACAGAAGAGGTTCCAAAAAATTTTGAAACCCACCACTGGTCAACAGGGTGAAAAAAGGAGATGAACTGAGTACTATAGTGACTGAAGAACAATAGCTGCAGCCCTTATATACTTACTATTAAAGAGCAAATCCCTAAATATGAAATCAAGTGAAATCTTAGATTGTGAGATTTGTAAAGAAAAAATGTGTGTACATTTCCAGAATTAAGCAGCTCACATGGAAAAATAGTTCCATAAATTAAATATAAATGTAGAAGTATCACTGATTCTAAGGTGCCTGGTAAATAATAAACCCCAGTTTTTGAGTTCCTGGCATATTAAATTTAAAAAAGATAAATACTTAATGGAACCAAATTTGAATCCAGAAGCATCCAATTATCATTAACACCAGCACCTTCATCTTGTATTCTTCAGCTATAGTCTATGAAGGGCAAATTCTGCATCTTCTCCATTTTTTTTTCTACTTCAACAAAAAAAAGATTCCTTCATTGATCAATATTACCAGGGGCATTCAGTGTAATTTTTTCTCTTGAAAAAGATTAATGTTGAAGCCTGGGTTTTTTGGCCCCTTCAATATTTACGGAAATATCAAATTATTTAGTGGCAAAATATAACACTGAGGTCATTCACTTGAAAACTGCAGCAGGTTTTATCGTTCCCTTGAATCAAATGATTTATGATAGCTTTTGGGAAAACATTTTTTTGTATGTGTAGATATAAAAATAATAATAATTTTAGGCAGATCAGGGAATAGGGGCAGCTGTTCCATTCATGTGTTACTGTTTGGTTGCTTCTGAACAAGGGGAGATCTGTCACAGATCCAAGGAAGATTTTACAAATAACATACATGCACAGCAGTGGTGGGATTCAATTTTTTTTGCTACCGGTTCCGTAGGTGTGGCTTGGTGGATGTGGCATGGCTTGGTAGGCGTGGCTTGGTGGGCATGGCAGGAGAAGGATACTGTAAAATCTCCATTCCCTCCCCATTCCAGGGGAAGGTTACTGCAAAATCCCCATTTCTTCCCGATCAGCTGGGACTCGGGAGGCAGAGAATAGATGGGGGAGGAGCCAGTCAGAGATGGTATTTACCGTTTCTCAGAACTACTCAAAATTTCTGCTACCGGTTCTCCAGAACTGGTCAGAGCCTGCTGAATGCCATTTCTGATACACAGGAATGTTCAACCGCACATGCTACAGACCTTAGGCAAGAGAATTCGTTTCTTGTGACTTATCCGTACGAATACAGGCTTCTAACAGAATAACAGAATTGCTAAATAAAGAGTTGGAAAAGACCCTAAAGATCTTCTAGTCCCCTAAATAAATACAGCACTGCATCTAAATGAAAACATTGCAAGAGCCCAACCAGGTTTCTTCTGCCGATTTTCCAAAATACACCAACTAGGCAACCCATTGTCTTGAGCAGTAGAATTATCTCAATTGGAATATCAAGTTTCATGGACTCTGATTCAATCCTTATGCCAATTTAATTCAAACCTTTATTATCAATGCACAATCTGTGTACCATGAGATTGGAGGAGCCTCCTTTAGTGCACCCCCCGCAGACACCAAATACATCTCAATCTCATAAGTGAAGAAAGAAAATCCCAACCTAACAGACACATGATCTTATATACATATATGTGCATAACATTACATTGTTATATTACACCAGTGTGAACATGTTGCACGTTGTGCTGACCCACAGAAGAGAGATCATAGATTTCCTAAGAAAAGAGAACTCTTATGCACTCTCTGTACAATACTATTTTAACTATGGAGCTCCATAGTTTAACAATACTATTTTAACTAAGGAGCTCTCAAGTAAAGGAGCTCCTCCTTTACTTAAGATTCATTCATGAAATCATCATCTGGATTTGTGAAAATAAATTTCTCAACAAATTTCATCTACAGACTATTCTACAGACTAAATTTGCTTCTCCATAATGCCAAAAACTATACAATGAACAGATAAATACCACATTATGTAGACTCCCATATCTGCATTAACCATCATACTAAGTACTGTAAGCTACAATATAGGTTCTTGTGTCTGTATTGTAATTAAGCTTCCCTAATATATTTCTTTTTACAAATTTATCAAGGAAGAAAGCTTATTAAGTACTTAGAAGGTGAGGGCTGGGCAAAACAAGCAAACAGCCAACAACTTAAAACCAGTCATCAACACACCCCAATCAACATCTAAAAATCCACATACAATAGGCACCATATAAATACTACATACAGAAATCACATATTCTGCTAGAGAGAAATTCCTTGAAGATGGGTTCCAGTACAAGTCCAAAAGCTTGGAAAACAAAAGTCTCTTCCTGGTGACTGACCTAGATTGGATCCTGCAAGAAAGAAAAATAATCATATCTCACTTTACATGTTTTCTTTTGGAAAAAACAAATTGACTAGGGAATTCTGGGAACTGAAATCCACACAGCTTAACATTGCCAAGATTTAACAGTATGACTGTGACTTGTCCTGTTATACAATTAGAGAAGGAAGATTAAATGAGCTCATGTGAGCAAAAAATAATAATCATTTTCTGATTTATCTGACTAGAAATCTGCAGACAGCTCCAATTTTTTACAGGCCATATCACTAAAAGACGTTGCTTCTTCCTTTTTGTCTCTTAGTTGCCCATCTGGAGGTACTGTTTTAGCAGTATTCAGCATAGTAGTGTAGCCACTAGAGAAATAAATGGTCAAAACAGCCCAGAAAAGAGTGTTAAATCTTTCACATCCATCCAGGAGCACTGAAGATGTTGGAAAGAAATATGTACAGTGAAGGAGACGGTGCTTAGATACATCCATTGACATCTCAAGAGTCACTCCATCCCATGAGGGTTTTAGTGAAATTCTTGCCTTTAAAGAATAAGACAAAACCATTTCTGTCAGCAAACTGAATCAGACTGATTTAAAGGAGTGGGATAAATGTTCAGAACAGCCCAACCATTCTGCTCTTTCACACAAGCAGCCCGTCTGGGTACTACCCAGATAAACACAAAGAAGGAAACCTGGGCCACAATTTTCCTTGTTAAACATTCGGCCTTCGGCCAATTTGCTCACTCTGAGGTGAGCCCAGAGTTGCACAGGAGTGGTCCCGTTTTCATGTACTTTCCCCCCAGTGACTGATTTATCCACTTCCACCCACTTAATACCTTTGCACTAATGTGGCAAAATGATATATTACTGACTCAGCAGGGAAGACTTTTATGACAGGAAAGTTATTGGAATGGCAGGAGTGAAGAAAGTGGCTCTTTTCACAGGCCAACTTTCCATAATATTGATGGAAGTGTGCACACTTACATTGGAGCTCAAGCACGTAGTACTGCATAATGTTGTTGACATTGCTTCAGTTCATAACAGGTTTGTGCATATGCTCACTAGCTGCCTAAGGAGTTCAAGATATACACGTTTCTTTGTCTTCTTCTATTGCAGCTAGAGAGATTTTCCAAACTCTTTATTCTTTGGTTATAGTAATGCTAAATTCCTCTCTGCTAGGATAGTATTCTGTACACATATTCTGTGTCTGTGTGCACGCATGATTCACAATAATGTGCCAGAGGTGCAATCACTGTGTTCGTGCCAATGCATGCATTTAAACAAGGGGCAAAAGCATTGGTTAAAGTATCATAATTCAATTACTTAAAGCCAAATTTTATTCAGATCAAATCAGAATAGTATATAATTCTTGATGCAATGAAGAAAATCAACTTTAGATCTAGAATTTGTGATGTGTGTGTGTGTGTGTGTGTGTAGTGCAATTGGAAATTTCAGAACAGAGCAGAGCAGATCTTGAACGCTTCCTTCAAAATTATGTGGGAATCTTTTCAAACTTTCTCTAAAACAGAAGTTTTATTGTCTGTAAAGGCAAAAACAGAGATATATCAGGGAGCAAGTCAGACTTTCCTACTAACCATTTTAGACCTATAGGAAAAGCATGTAAGATCTCTTTGGCTGTTCCACTTTTAAAATAACAGTCGGTTGTATTACAAAGAATGGAAAATGAATATTACAGTGCTGCATGTATACTGGCATATCAAAATGTAGAATTTGTTATGGGGATCAAAATTCAGATTGTTTAATATGTCTTTTTAAAAAGCAAGTATCTGCCTATTGTGCACCAGTTATAACTTCAGTTTGCAGGCAAAGAATCCTGATTGCCATTTTCTCTAGTTGCAATAGCAAGTAACGGGAAAGGCCTCTACTAGAATCCCCAGAAAGATGCAGTGAAGAAAAGTTGGGTCTACAAGGACATGTGTAGTTGCCTTATTCAGATCTCAGGCCATTTCGCTAGTAGTGACTTAAGCATTTTCATAACAACACCCTGCCGTTGGAGGGAGATGGATGGTTCAGAAATGTGATAGATAGATAGATAGATAGATAGATAGATAGATAGATAGATAGATAGATAGATAGATAGATAGATGATAGATCTGGTTAACTTTGGGCTCATACTTACATCACTTTAATTGTAACACAAATATGTCCTATTAACCATTTTAGGTCACACAGAAAAAATCATGTAAAGTCTTCTTTGGCTGTTCCAGTTTTACAGTAACATTTTCAGTTTTTTCTAGCACAATTTGGTTCTTTGTACAATCTAGCACATTTCACTGATAATGTGTTTGCTGACTGGTTAGAACTAGGATCTGCCCAGCTCACTGAAACAGCCATTTCTGGTTCTGTATGTCTATTCCCATTTTTCTAGTAAATAGGAATGGTCTTGCATGACCATTTTGGCTTGGGCTGCAAGAGACAATAGACATCCATCTGCTTCCTATCTTACCTGTGCTTTCCAAAGCACCTATCAGGCTGTTTAAAATACAGGTTTTTTTGGGGGGGGTAAAATTAGCACTGTGCTTCACAGGAGTCAATTTCAATGCTGTGCAGATGGTTCTACTGTTGGTGCAGATTTTCTACTGTTTCTGACAATAAGGGACTTGCCTGGAGATGTTTTTTCTTTGTTTTTATTATTTGGGTAGATGAATACTTCTTGATTCTTGGTCCAAGACCATCTATGGCTATTCTGTGTGTTGCTAGTCGCAAGGACAGAACTGGAATTGTTGTCAACACTGCCTCCCTTGGCAATTCCAGTTAAGCAATCCACTCATTATGATCACCTCCTACTGCTTCAATCCACATTCATTCTCTGGGCCTGACATTTGTCATTTGGACTGGTTCAGAATATGGGTAATATTTTTAGAGTGCTAGACGTGTGTTGAGAAATAGTCCAACTAATAGGTCAAACACTTGAAGTACCTTTATGCCTGCAAGCGGTAAGTTGTCAAATGCCTAATCACACCATTCTAAGGATCCACCAACCCTCCTCCTAACCCACCCCACATCACTCCGCTCCATATTAATCACAGAGCTTAGGATGCTTTCTTACCAGCAGGCAATTCTTGGTATGAAGTTGAGGGAATCTATTAACTGCGTTGTCTAATTTGTCCTCCATTACAACAGTCAGGGCAGCATCAGCTACAGCAATTGAAGCAATAGTTTTTATGGTCACATACTTTCTTGCCACTTCATGGAACAGCATTTCAACATAATTCTCTGGCTATGCCCTATTGCCCTATAAACTTAGAAAGAGACCTCGAGATTATTGTTTACATACCCTGTGCTCTTTAGATGTACAAAATAGCATCTTTTGTCTCTTATGGAATTTAGAGTGTTTTACATGCAAAAGAAATACTCTGTAACTGAGCTTTTCAATGAATAAAACACTTTTAAGTATTTGATTGATTGACTGGTTGATTTTAAAGATGCCAAATCCAGAAAAACATCTAGTGTATAAAATATGGACAACATCCTGGAAAATCTCTGAAGTTAGAAAGGAACTGATTATGATATCTAGTCCCCAGAATGTGTTATTGTTTAATCCAATCTTTTAGTAGAAGAATTGGAATAAAGTATGCATTCTCGAGAAATCTGGGCACTTTGGCTTACATTGTATATATTTTGTACATATTATTCGAGCATTTTTTTTAAATTTCCAAAAGCAGTCATGACTACAGCAGATGGGATTTTCAGGTTTTAAGATTAACCAGACACATTCCTTTAAAATGCTCTTTCTTGGAATCCAGGTAATTGAGCAATTACTAAACTCTGTCAAGTTTGTTTATTTCACAGCTGAAGTTTTCATTTCATTGCTAGGTAAATATATAATGATAGAGAATTGTAGGCCATGGGCCATGGGCCATTTCATTTAATGAAATGTTTGTGTGCAGAATCTAGAGTCTTTCTAAAAAGGGGTATCAGCTTCTAATTTTTAATGGACACAAAAAGAAAAGTGCTACTTATAGTAATCATATAACTGTAATTGTATTAATTATAATTAACTAATTTGGATTGATGAGGAGGACGAGAAGGAGGAGGAGGAGGAGGATATAGGCACATATACACACATATATATCCATCATGCTACTCTTTCAGAGTGAGCAAATCCACACAGAGCCATCTTAACAGCATTATGGGAACAGCATAATGGGTCCCGGGCAAAGCAGTGTACTGGGCCCCCTATGACAACTACTCACAGGAATAAAAATGTAAATGGTCAATAAAATTAAACACATATTTATTTTATTGGCACTTCCAACAAAATCAGTGTTGAAACATTAAAAACATGCTGTACAGTAACAATTAATCAACATGGTCAACATTTGAACAATACACGAGGCTTGAAAAACACAATAATACTCAGTAAGCCATACAGGTGCATTGAATAGTTAACATATACAGATTAGTGTGGGGCCTCTATGCTTGTGGGGCTCACGAGCAAGTGCCCATCAGGCCCATGTGTTAAGACAGTCCTCAATCCACATGCTCTCCATCAAGTCTACATGCTCTCCATACATACTCATTTTCTCTCCTTTTTTTAGAATCTCATCTTCCACCCAACTTAGACTTTCTCTTTATTTTGCAGTTCCATCCCCATTCTCTCCCTCTCTCTCCATCTCTCCCTCTCTCAGAAAGACCAAACCACTCCATTTTACTGATCATTTTCTTCTGCATCCAATTCACATTTATTCAGTGCTCTTTCATTCTTGACCTTGTGTCTTCTTGTTTTACGCACTTAAATAAGACACTCAACTTACTTTATTATTTCCCTCAGCAGACCTAATTCTCAGGTGAGCAGAAGCTCAAATTAAAGCATATTGATTTTTACCACTTTGGATAAATACAGTATTCATTCATTGCAATTGACTACATGCCGGTATTATCCACTGCCTTTCTCAGTATTTGCATGTTTTAAAATCTCTGTATCTGCTTATCTATTTTTATCAAGATACATAAATTATTCTAAGTGTACTAGTTTTGGGGGACAGAGCACTTCTGTGTAATTTACAATCAAACACTTCACTTCCCCTGTTAGTTTTCAATATACTATTTTTGCAAGCCATATTGCTCATTACAGCTTATAGTCTAATCATATCAAATTATTTGGGTTCTCAGCCAACAACACACTAAGATTTACACACAAAAGGTCAATCACATGACAACTTCTACTATCAATACAAGTATTCTTTATACATTTACTCCAGAGGTGGGTTCCTACTGGTTCAGATCGGTTTGGCTGAGTAGGTAGTAACTCGGCTGCCCACGCACCTAAACTGGTTCTATTGTCGGCAGCGCCCTCTTTATTTTTTGCTTCTGTGCATGTGCAGAACAATCTCCATTGCAGAAATGTACTCCCCCCCCCTTTTCTTATGTTCTGCACATGCACAGATCTTTTTAGCTGTAAATGCGCATGAAGCAAGCAAAGAGAGTGCATGTGCACAAAGTTTTTGGGTGCTGAACCGGCAGTAATGCCGATAGCAACCCATCCCTGATTTATTCCTAAATCATTAATCCTTGTCTTATTCTTGCTCAGCATTGAACCATTTGCTGAGCATTCTATTTATTCTCGCCTGGTCTTTACTTTCATTATGTACTGCTCTTAGCACATTATAGCAATAGCAATAGCAGTAGACTTATATACCGCTTCATAGGGCTTTCAGCCCTCTCTAAGCGGTTTACAGAGAGTCAGCATATTGCCCCCAACAATCTGGGTCCTCATTTTACCCACCTCGGAAGGATGGAAGGCTGAGTCAACCCTGAGCCGGTGAGATTCAGCAATCAATTGTTAACTTCTAAGTTCAAGCCAACAATATTTACTTCATGATATCCTTTCTCTAAATCAACAATCAGGCAATATATTTTCTCACATTTATAAATTTCTCAATGATTTGCTAGAGACCAAAACTCTAATTGGAGTTACCTCAGTCCTGCACAAAGTCACACTGTACTTCCCAAATTTTGATCATCATTATTTCTTTGATTATTTTTTTCTATCAGAAAATAGCCAAATACTTTGCAAATTACACTTAGCAAATTAATCTCTCACTACTTCTGAGACATTGCCCCATTTCCCTCAAAACTCTATTTTCCTTCTTTCATTATCACTATTACTTGCAGTATAATATCAATACATTTATTTTGGGAGTATTGTCTTATCATATCACTCAAAGAAGAATAGATAACTGAAATAATGCTATACAAGGACTTTTTCTAGAACTTAATTCTAATAGACATCGATTTGTATATTTATCAGGGGCTTCAAATATTGCACAAAATTGATTTCTGCCCAGATTAATTTTTTTTACATGGTGCTTTCAAGGGAAAAATGGCATTTTAAGGATGTAAAAAGTTATATAAATAATAACTATAATAAATGTTTTCAAATTGTTTTTTCTAATCTGGAATTCCTCTTTTGTATACCTTCTAAATTTGGTAAAATTGATGGGAATTGATACAAATGAAGCTAATAGTTCATGCATAGCTTTGGACATTCCAGTTAATCCACTTGTAGTTCATATGGACCAGACTGATGAGCTCTGTCCTCCCCTGTAAAGGAGCCAGCAGGTTTAAGTAAGTATTATGCAAAGTGCTTTCTAAAAGTCCTACAAGCAGAAAAGGAGAGAAGAAACTTCTCCTTGGTTCAATACAAATAAGGAACCATGAAGTATGGGGGAGGAGAGAGATTCTATCTTATCATCTGCTTTGCAAGTATGGATCTTAATAGAAGGAATGAAAAGGATGAGTTGGCATTTTATCATCAAAGCAGTTGCTTTAATTCATGGGGACTTGGGCTCCTCCTATAGCTACCAAAGGGCAGGCAACTTTCCCCTATGAGCCTGAGAAGATTAAAAAAAAAAGGAATTCAGTTCAAATATGTGATGTGAAGTCATTTTTTCCAAAAAAAATTGTCCGCTCCAGCCAGCAGCAATACAAAGGAGGAGAGGAAAGAACAGAAATGGGCAGGTACCTTGAAAAATACATTAGTCACTTGGGGCTGACAAGTAAACAAACAAGGAAAAAATAGCCAAAGTGGCTGCACTGACATGTTTAGAAGGTGACTCATAGCCCATGCTGACTAGTAGTCAGAAAAGCCAAGGCACACCCACAAGGACATTCTTGCAACTAGCTGGATGTCAAAAATCAGATCAACTTTTTCATCATAGTCAATCAGCTCTTTCACACGAAAAAAGTGGCAGGATCTTTCCGATGGCCATCACACGCTACAATGCTATGTTTAATGAACATGGGCTCTATGAGAATTTCCTCTGCCTGGTCGAGTCTTAAAAGAACATGGTGGAGAAGAGTGCAGCATTCTTCTCAATCCCAAATCTTCCAAAACTGCCAATCTATAACAGCAAAATTCCCAGCAAACCTTCTCCAAGGACATTGTAATGCATGACATCCAGTCAAGGAAGGCTTAGGTAGGTTTTGTAAGGTAAACTACTAAACCTATTAAGAATTGAGTTTGCCATTTCAGTTCTTTTGAATCTTTCTAAAATATGAAATTCCTAAACTGAACAGAGCACTGAAGATAGGCCTAATCAATTATTTGGAATTATTGCTTCAATGACTTCTGTGGATTTTATTTATTTATTACATTTATTTTGATCCCCATGGACTCCCCTTGGTATTCAAAGAGAAGGACCCACATGTTTTTTTTTTCCTGATTGACATTAGTTTGTATGAAATTTCATTATGTTATTTTGAGCCTACTTTAACTGATCATTCTGAAAGTTGTTTTGTCTTCTAGAGTAATCATTTAGGGCTCTGTACTATCCAGGTATGAACATAGAGTATAGAATATTCTACATTATTTTTGTTATTATTAGAAGTCCTGATTTAACAGTCCCGGTACATTGTTTACCATTAGTTGCTTAGTCCACAGCAGCAAATATATAGAAGCTTAAGTAAAGTTATGTACCTGTCAAAAAAAGGAAACATGTTAGTTGGCTTTTTCGATGCATTAGTGAGTTTTCTTTGGCAACAGTACAGAGCTGGTTTGCCACTGCTTTATTCTGAGATGCTTTTTCAGCTTCCCAGTATAGCCTACAGCCCTAGGATTTCTGGGAGTTTTGAGCTCCTTTCTAACCAGGTGTGGTCTTGCTTAGCCTTTTTAAGGTCAGCTGCCTACTAAAAGCACAGCATGTTGACTGCAAATCTATAGATGCTGAATACAGTCCTGTGCCACCACCATCAGCATCAATTTGTTTATTAATTATAATCAAAGGCTCACTATATTCTCCATTTATAATACTGAAGGGAAATGGCATTCTGCACTGAAATGGGTCCTCTTCACACTGCAGGCAATCATCCTCCAAGTTGTATTATCAGAAGGCTACGTTTAATCCCGACTACCATGAAATGTAAGATCAATGTCATCACCGAGATGAAAGTTCTCATTCTGGTTATGGCCCAACTAGGTTCTTCTGTAGCCAATTGTAAATTTATCCATCTGAATGTAACTCCGCCTTTTTTCAGTGTCAAAAGACTATCCATAACACAACATCCAGCAACAAAATATTAGCAACTGAGAATGTAATTCCAAAAACAGTGGGTGTTTTTTTAACAGTGTGGTTCAGCGTTTCTCAGGCATAGCAACTTTAAAATGTGTAGACGTCAACTCTCTGAATTCCCCAGCTGATGTAGATGAGGAATTCCAAGAGTTGAAGTCTACATACTGTATCTTAATGTAGCCATGCCTGAGAAACACTGGTAATTAGTTCTTTATTTGGAAAGCATGGGATTTATTACCCAAAAAAATCCTGTGTGATTTCTTTTGAATTAAGCTAATGTGAATATATCCGCAGTAGCCTAAACTCAGTAAAAGTGCTTTTTCCTCCCCCTGGAAACTTATTTCCCAGCTAAGTCAAGGTTTTTTTTTAAAAAAAAAATACTCCTAAATAATTCTGCAATCTAATATTCATGTTGCACCATCGACAGACTGCTTTGATTTTATGTTTTAGTTTGGAGATGTCATTTTGGCTATTCCATTTCCTGAAGTATAAACTGTCTTCATAATATCTTGTCCCGTTTTAACTGCTGCAGCAGGTTTGAGGGTGGGGAGGAGAATAGGATGTGTGTGAGTGCATTTGTTTATTTTTAGTGCTTCAAAAGAAAAAAGAGAGAACCAACTTTGTGCCAAGCTACTTATTACGGGTTTTAGGGACTCCAAATATCTCATGCTCAAAGGAAACTGAGTAATCAAGACTGGATGCAATTTCCTGTTTTAAAAAATAACCGATGGGAGGCAGAGCTTACAGGATAAGGGGAAGAGGCTGAAACTTGCCCGTTTGCTGCTAAACTTTCTAGACAGAACCAGGCAAGGCAGAGCTCCGGTGGTTGGACGCGTTTCCCCAATTCTCGCTTTCTTTTACTTCGGAAAACTTCGAGAATTGTTCCGGGAGAAAAGTTAAAGCCTTTATAAAAAGGCTGCAGGCAATCCAAGGTTCGCGCCTTTTGCGTTCTGAGCTCTGTTTCAAGAGGGCGAAGGTAGGAGCCGTGGAGCGAAGCAGCGGGAGAGAATTGCACGTGGAGGCGGCGGCGAGATGATCGTCCGCTGGTTCAAGCGCGGCTGAAGGCTCATCCCAAAGTAAGTCCCCTCCTCTCTCCCACTTCTTTTTTAAGACGTCCGTTTTGGGAAGCGGGGTGGAGGGCGGTGGGCTTGCGGAATTTCACAACGCCGAAGAGGTGGCTGGAGGCGGCGTTTGCGTGGGGTTGGGCTTTCTTCGCGAGGGGGACGATCTGGGGAGCGAGAGATTTTGGGAAGCCTGGGCTGGCGCGGGGCGGTTTCTCCAGCGAAGCGTCTGATTCATCCCCAGGGGTGAGCGTCTTGTGGGCCGGCCGGAGAGGGAGCGTCTTCAATGAACTTCGCCCTGTCTGTCTCTGTCTCTGCGAGCGGCGGCGGCGGCAGCGGCGTCTCCTCGCAGGGCTCCTTCCGATGTCCCAGGTGCGAAGCGACCTCTCGAGCCGTTCCACTGACTTGCCCGATGGAGACCCCCAAGGAGATTCGAAGCTCATCCCTGCCCCCAGTACAGGTGAGTGTCTTTCCTCCCTCCCTCCCTCCCTCCCCCATTCTTCCTCCTTCCTCCCTCCCTTCTTCCTCCCTCCCTCCCTTCTTTCTCCTCCCTTCCTCCCCTTTTCCCCGCTCCCTCCCCCTCCCTTCTTCCTCCCTTCCTCCCTCCCTTCCTCCTTCCCTCCCTCCTTCCTCCTTCCTCCTTCCTTTATTTCTTTCTGTAACGAAAGGCATGGAAATCCAAACCCCTTCTCTCTGCTCGGATTTTCAAACACTTTCAAACAAAACACTGCGAGAGAGGAAAGTATGTATCTCTTCCCCCTCCCTCGCCAAACTTTGCGTGTAGGCATGGAGTTTCACAAAGCTCCTTAACCCACAGCTGCTGGCTCCCTCGCTTTGTGCTTTTTGTACACATACCGACATACCCACCCAGCCTGGGGCTGCCGTTTCCCCCTCCCAAGATTCCATTTCCGAGGAAAGAAGGGCGCTGGGGCTGCACTGGGTTTCTCCCCCACCCCCGGCTCCGGCTCGTCTCAGCCTCAACTTTGCCCCTGAAAGCCTGCGGATGAGCTCCGCCAGCGCTTGGTTCCGGGGGAGACCCTTGGAGAGCCGAAGGAGGGCTGAGGGCAAGGGGCGAGGTGAAGCCGATCGTTTCCCCTTTGCCTTCTCTCTCGAAAGCTCTCCTCGGGCGCAGCTGGCTTTGCAAGAAACTTCGAGGCTCTTGCGGACGCTGGGCTTGGCCAGTTTCGGGAGGGGAGCTGAGAATCCAATTTTTCTCCGGAGGTCTCCTGCCTTCAGGCACCGTCTCTTGTTGATTCTGGGCCAGCTCCTTTGGGGCCCCGTCCTGGTTCTTCCCCTGCCCCGCCTCCCCGTCCTGAGTTTTTCAAAGTTGCTTGCTTGCATCCTCTCGCCCAAACTGGAGCCGGGGAAAGAACGTCTCCCTTTGTTCCCTTTAATTCTTTCAGCAGATCTGGCTTCGAAGTGGGGCGGGGAAATCGGCTCGGTGCTCCAAACCAGGAGGTTGCATTCCACCATCTAGGCAGCAACTTTTAGAGCCAAAATAGCTTTTGGGGTTTGGAAAGAGACCACGGTGCTCTATTCACACAAGATGCAAAAACCCCATTACCGAATTCACCATTTTTCTGGCTTTGCATAAAACACTGGAATAATCGAGCCAGCTGTACTCTATGGAGATTCTCAGTCAACCAGGTCATGGTTGTCTTAACTGCTTCTTTGAAAAGGCAACTGGACTATGCTTTTTTTTTTCTCGAGGAAGAAGACCTTTCACTTCTCATCCAAGAAGCTTCATCAGTTCATCAGAGTCAGAACTGATGAAGCTTCTTGGATGCAAAGCAAAATGCTTTCTTACTCAAGAAAAAAACATAGTCCAGTTGCCTTTTGAAAAAGCTCCTTTGAGACAATCAAGTCAGCTAGGTTCAGCTAATTAACCTAAGTCACAAAAGCTCTAACCAAGATATAATTTGTGGCATGAATGTTTCTGCTGGGTCAACATCCATTCTAGTTAAAAGTGTAGTGAACTAAGTGGAACAGTCATTTCACACAAGAGTGGAAAGGGCAGATTGAGAGAAGGAAGGCTGAATTTCAGTTCTGAATGGACAGCTGTTTTGCTATGCAACCATCATGCCACAAGTCTTACTGTGGGGTATTTCCCAAATTATAACACTGTGAACTATCTCCAAAGTAAGTTTCTGAATATTTTTAAAAGCATGAATTCTTCTTTTCCCCAATCTATGATGAAGTTGTAGCTTTCCAGAAGTGCCTGAACTACAACTTCCAGTGACCTAGAACAGGGATGTCAAACAGGATTTCTTTGAGGGCCTTATCAGCATTGTAGATCTATTCCGCGGGTCGGTTCGGGTGGGGGAAAAGGTATAGACACCTCCTTGAGCACCCTGCTAGACAAAAAAGGAGGGGTGCACACACACTTGTGCCCTGTTTTGGCTGGTAAAGTGCTGCAGGAGTCAACAACGGGGTGCAGGGGGGGGCATGCACAGCTTCCTAATGCCGCACTTTAGCTGCCAGAGATACTGTGGGCCATCTGGCCCATGGGCTTTGAGTTTGACTCCCCTGGCCTAGAGGGTCATAAGAACTCCGCATTTGGCTCAAACTTTACTGTTTATATTATTATTTTACTAAGAAATATTAGATATAAAAGAGAGAAAGGAGCTGGAGGCAGATTTAAACAAAATGATTAGCTATGTTTGCATTGTAGGACAAGCTATAAACTTCAGCAAGCACCCTTAAGTACCATTTCTATTCCATTAGTTACCATTCTGTAACAGGCTTTAGACTTACCATGCTGTTTCAACTCTTATGTTCTATGTTAGGATAAAACTAAAACACAGATATTGAATTAAATAAATACAAGACTCAGACTATTTACTGTGTGAGCTGTCTGGCTAAAATAAAAGTTTAGTTTTTTGCACAGATTGGAGGCGTGCTGATACACGAGCTGTATGCATATATAGGTAGGGTCAGTAGGTACTGTATTCACATCTGAATTGATTGGATTACAGGCAACAACATGTTGGTGTGCAAGGCTTCTCCAGACTTGCGATCTCAGCTTTCATACAGTAGTGTGAGCATATTTGGGAGAAAAAAACTGGTTGTGCTTGTGACACTGCGCACTACCATTAGCAGAGAATGTTGTAGTGGAATTGCGGTAATCTTAATAAACTAGCCTATTCACTAACATATTTAAAAGAAATTATGTAAAATTTCTTTTGATGAAAATCATGAGGCAGAGGTTAATATTGGTGGGACCTTCTGGTAGACATGGTAGATGGAAGATTGCAACTTCAGGTGTAAGAGGAACAAAATGGAAAGAAAAACCATGAATGAATAATGAAAGGAATAAAAATAAATTATGCTGTATTCCTGTGAAACTGCAAGAAAAGGAAAGGATTTATTAGACCTGAAAGGAGATAGTCTGACCTTGAGACCTGGACGATGAATACCTGCTTGTGTAGGTTAATTATGAATAAAAGGGTTAAAATGTTGTAGGATCCAATCTGGGTCGGTCACTGGGACCAAAGGTTTAGTTTTCTGAGCTTTTGGATTTGTGCTGGAGGCTATTCTCAGGGAACTTCTACAATCTTTTAGTTTGTAAGAGAAATGGCTTTAAAAAAAAATTATCATGCACTGTCAGGCACAAGCAACACACCTACATTTTAGGGTTCAAACTTGGTCCTTTATTGCATTCTATTATACAGAAATCTCATCAGATTGTCAGCCTCAGCCTGGGAACAGATAAATAAGGCTCAATGGAGATTAAGGGTTCCAGAGGAGCACAAAATATATTCCAGCAGCACTGAAGTTATATTCATCTAAGGCTCCCATACAATTACTCTTTGGGATCTTACTCCTCTTTTACTCCTCTGGAAAAGGTGGAATCCAAATTCCTAAGAGCCATATTTTAGGTAGCATATTGCATCCCAAATGCAGTACTAAGGAGGGAGGGTAGGACTAGCCAAAATCCAAACTGGTGCATGGATTTATATTTTTGCACATGGGTTAAAACTACTCTTTTCCTCTGCAGGGTTGAGTTTTCTCCTTATAGAAGGCAATTTCAAATCAGTATGGTTCATACTGTCTTTTATTTGTATACTATTATTGTTTTAATGCTCGCATTTGCTGGACTGTGACCATAATAATGATGGATGGATGGATGGCATTTACAAGAGGGAGAGGTCAGTTCTGGATCTCTTGCAGCAATGCAAGGATGGTGGCTACTTTTGAAGTCTCCACCCTGCTATGTTCCTCAACATGCCTTTATAATTTTTTATAAACAACTCAAGGCAGCAAATATACATAATACTCCTTCCTTGTCCTATTTCCATCAGAACAACCACCCTATGAGGTGGGTTGGACTGAACGACAGTGACTGGCCCAAGGTCATCCAGCTGCCTATCAAGTCTACAGTAAGCCAGGACTAGAACTCACTGTCTCCTGGTTGCTGACTTATATTGACTGTTGATAATTTAAATAGACTGTACAAGATTATGTATAGTTATGTTTTCAATCTGATCCCAAGGCTTCAGTTATAAGCACAGATAGTAGAGAACAAAATGTCAAGCTCCAGAAAAACCAGAAGATCCAGGCAGTTCAAATGAGTATAAAGATGTATTGCAAACTTCTACTCTCTAGAAGAATCTGAACTATTAATGGTCAAAGCAAATTGGTGGTAGATAAGCCTCAAAGGATTCAAGATGGGCTTGACTTAGATCTCTTGTAGGCATGAAGGGACTCATGACTGATGATGCATTTGACCCCTCCCTTGGACTTAGCCTGGTTATCTCCTACACCATAAAGGCTCTAATAAACATAAAGGGGATATAGTTGGGGGAAGCTGAATATAAAAATTTTATGAATAGGGAAAGTTGCATAGAAAAACAAATGTGCATTATCCTGGATTTTTATAAGCACTATTATTTTCAAACTTTCATGAAATGGAGATGTGAATGCCACATGGCCAGATATAAATTATATATCTTAAAGAACACTGGCAAGAGCTAGATATAGGATGAAATATACTGTACATTTCTTTTGGAAAATATGTGCTATTGAATTTACTCGGGTTTATTTTGGAAAAGTATATTTAGAATTATAATGTAAAAAAATGTTGCTCATAAGTGATCAAAGCCCTTTTCTGCAATCCCCAGGGCCTCCCAAAATCATGTCTCCATAATTTGGCTAGAAATTCCTGACAAACAGAGGATAATGTCTTGCCTATTTTTATAGAAAATAAACTTTAGTCTGCAATCCTGCCAAAACAGACGAATATACACACCCAGAAGTCACTATTTGCATGATGTCATGATATAATCAATTTGCCTTCTGTTACCCTCAACCTCCCCACCTCCCCCATTAAATAAAATATAGCTTCTGGGCTACCAAAAAGATGGCCAGCCCTACAGTAAGAGTTCTTCTGGTGGATTTCTATATAGTTTACATTTTTGTGAAATAATTTGTATAGGAAACCCAATTCTTTATCCCCAAGAGAAATGCAGTGATCATATTTTTCTGCAAACTATTACTGTACTGTGAGTGCCACCTCACAGAAGCATATGCTGGATTCTCTCTACAGTTATTATTTCCTGGGCAGACTTAATGTTGTAAGTATTGTCTTTCTGGATTACCCGAGGAATTAATCATTGGCATAATTAATCTGACAGATATTTATTAAGAAATAACTCTCTTTGATTGCAATGGAACTTACTCCCCGATGCATTTAAGACAGAAATCAAAGGCTAGCACTTTATCTTAAAATGTGGCTCGTGTTATGCCATAGGAAAAGTGGACATTAGGAAAATAATGGTTGTACCCTGTTGTTTGTCACAAATCTCTGATAATGAAAGTTTATGTATGGACAGTCTGTTCTGGTAGTCTCATGTTGATTTGTGCAAATAAGTTAATGAATACAAGATAAAATCATGGAAATGAATTCAAGAATATTCAGGTTGCTAGTTCATGTATATTCCCTGCATAGATGTATCTTAAATTTTGATGCTGCCTTTATAGATCCTACTTATTTCAATATATCTTCATCATCCATAAGACAGGAATGTGGTGCAATTAAGCAGTGGATATATCCTGTAATGCATTTGGCACCAGTCTAACAAACTTAGCAGTCGTTAATTTTGCCTTAATTTCCAGGAAAGTTGTTTAGGAAACTGCAGTGAAGGAATGCAGATTGTTTATATTGTTTTATTTCAGACACCAATGCAAATGTAAATTCTACACCAATCAGAAAACTGATTTCCATTTCTGCCTCTCTGTGTTAGCATAAAGAAAAGGCATGTGCTTCTCACCAATGTTTGCATCATTCAAGATTTCTGATTTCAGAAAACAAAGCAGGATTGACTAGACCTGTAGGTACACTTTGGAAATGTTTAGCTGACTGAAGGCTTTCAGTCTTCAAAGAGAACTGACAGCTAATTAAATACTAGTTGTTCTTAAGTAGAGATGTCTCAGCAAGTCATTGCTCAACTATCAGAGGAATATTTTATCCTGCCCTCTTAATCTTGTATCCCAACTTGCTGCTCTCTTTGTAAAATCAATACAAAACTAGTTTGTCTCTGCTCATATAATAGAATGGCATCAAACGCCTTATTTTGTTAGGTGTTTGAGGCCTTCTCATGATATGCATCCATCTTACAGAAATAACAGGAGCTGGGAGGTCTGGCAAGCCAGATGTCCCTTCCAGGGACCTCACAGAGCATCTCCTTGTGGTACTACCACACAATGAAATGTTATTCTTTATGCAGTGGCAGTCATAGCTTGAATTGAAAGTTCCCCATTTGAAGGAAAGTTCAAGAATGCAACAAAGAAAAGAAGGATGATTGTAAGCTTTGTCATGGCATCACTGTATCGTTCAGAGGCTTAAACTAACCCATGAGCAAATCTTCAGCACTATCAGATTCTGAGAGACAGAGGTTCATGGATGATTTATAACTTCTAGATAAAAAACTTGGCACTTTCAAGGTCCATTGCAGTCTCAATGATATTTCCTTGAAATGTAGTTCTGATTCTGACAACAATAAATTTGAATAAAAAGCCAATCTGCCAGTCCACTAAACAAGTAGTTCATCCAAAGTATTCAGGTATTTCTGCTGTAAAGTTTAACCATATCAACAAACTAAGGAGATTAGAGGCATTTGATTCCCTATTTAAAAAATCATCAGCAGGTCTAAGCAATGAGAGAATCAATATAAGTCATAAGGCTGCAGTGTAGGAAATAGAGCCACAGATTAAGGTTAATGAAGCTATGAATGATGTCCTCATTTTCTCTTGTCCTCCCACTTCATTATAAAAAATCCTAGCTGGAGTCAAAACCAACAGACCTTAGATTAATACCTTCAATAGAATGTGTGGATGGCTTTGGAGGATGAGGGGAAGAGATATGCCTAAGAAACAAACAGACAAGAGAGGCAGGAGCCCCCAGCAGCTTAATGGTCAAAGAAAAAAAGTCTTAGGAAAAACTTCCCTAACTTTTATTAAGGTAATTAAAAGAAGTGGAAGGAATGTGTACCTTCAGACTTGCAAGATTCTGTTAATGTAGCCTTACAATAAAGTAGAATTAGCTTATCTAGTTGTGTTTCCTGTCTGATTTACTTGGGTGGACTGACTAGTATTGTCAGGATTTTTGTCCTGAAGTGGGAAGGTGGAGAAAACAGCATTCTTAGCACTTATTTTCTAAGCTATGATTAATGAAGTCATAATTATGAATGCCAATCTGGGCCACTAATTAGAGAATTAGAGAAGAATTGTTGCCCATTAGGTTCCTTAGAGCATTTTTTTGGATAACCATTGGCTTTCACAAAAGCAGGAAAAGTAGAGGATCTCAACTAAGCTCAGTAGCAAATGAAAACATTCTTACACTCCCCGTCCTCTCTGAAATAAGAAAAAGGGCCATTTATTATATGTGTTGATGTGGAGTAGGAATGAGTACACAGTCTCTTAAAATAGATGTAGTTGAAGAAATGGTTACTTCATAGGCAAATGTGAAAACAAAGCCGAACAAACCTTGGCAGTTCTGACATGAGTGTCTCTTGCTCTCTTTTTTTCCTGTCACTCATCTTTCTGTAATCAAAATTCTGTTTTGCTTTATGATTTACATAGAACTGCATGAGATGTACATCTATTCCTAGAATTTTATTTTTCAGCTCTCTTGCTCCTGCCTTCCTGTTTTGAGCTCTGTGGTATTTTTTTTTCCTGATTAGAAAAAAAGCATAATGGCAGCACTAAGTTGTCACAGACATACAGTACAGCTTTCTAACCAAATCCAGCTAGTTTGCCCTGGGGTATAATGTGTGTCTTAAAAGCTATTCTGTATCCAGATCCTGGCTTAGTTGTGTTGTCCAGCCCCTCAAATGCTTCCAAACAATGCATCTTTTACAAAATACTGGGGCTTTGCTCAGATTTAAGCCTGTTGAGCCAAGCAGAGCATGTATCTGGCCTCTGATCCATCCATTGTTCAGCCTAAATCTTTAGCCTTTTTAAATTGGTGACCCTTTATGACATAGGATATCCATAATTTTATCTGTCAGTTTCTTGGCTTAAATCTGCCTAATATTTAGGGCCACACAATCTGGGTTTTGCAGCAGGTAAAATGAGAAAATTTAAGTATAGCAAAGGAGAAGCTAAGTTGATTCTTTCCCTCAGAGATCAGTCCTACTCTTGTTATGGTATGATATGTTTTCTTTTCTTCTAAATATGGAACCTTCCAGACAGCATCTGGCTGAAGGTGTTGTGCCAATGCAAACAGGGTCTTTATCCTTTTGCAGGAAAAGTTTTGTACTGCAACTATTGGCACCAGATGTGGAGGGAGAGAGAGGCAGAAAGTGACATCTATGCACAAAGTTTGATTGTACAAGACTGCAAGAACCACTGTGGTGGAATAAGCAGACAGGGTGATCATCTGTGACTTTGGGGGAAAGCTGCTAACAACGTTGTATCACATAGATATTGATCTGACCC
This sequence comes from Thamnophis sirtalis, assembly GCF_051295495.1. Lineage (NCBI taxonomy): Eukaryota > Metazoa > Chordata > Lepidosauria > Squamata > Natricidae > Thamnophis > Thamnophis sirtalis. The sequence goes on from NW_028261387.1 coordinate 49,698,241, forward strand.
ACTTTACATTTTGCTCTTATTTTGATCTGCTCATTTAAAATACCAAAGTGGGGGGAAATCAATAAACCATAGGTTTTATAGCTACTGAAACCTATTTAAACTTCAGCTGGTAGCAATATCTTAATAACAGAAGTGGATGCATTATTGCCTCTGAAATCAAATGACTAGGGAAGTGTCCTTCAAATTTGAAATTTTGGCAAGGTGGGTGGACATGTTGGCTGGGGAATTCTTGGAACGGAAGTGAACACATCTTAAAAGTTGCCAAGTTTGAAAAGCACTGGACCAGGGCATGCTCTCTTCAGTTCTGTTTTGAGGAAGTTATGTGTAACTCTTTTGGGTGAACTAATATAGGATACTTCAAATTCAAAGCCAAAAAATGCTTTGGAACACATAGGTGTATACACATATCACTTCAGAGGTGGGTTCCTACCAGTTCAGACCTGTTTGGCCAAGTAGGTAATAACTGAGCCTGCCACGCCCCCCAAACCAGTTCTCTCAGCACCACCATAGGCGCTGCCATCTTGTTTTTTGGTTCTGCACATGCGCAGAAGCATTTTTAGTACTGTGCTTGTGTGCATAGCGCGCATCAAGCAAGCACTAGAGCAGCGCATCCCTGAGTGAAGCAGTCGGAACCCACCCCTGGATCACTTGACTCCTAAACTTCTAAACTCCGAAACTTAAACTTCTCAGTTCCTGAGATTGTGCAGCTATAGACAGCAACTGTACGGTCTTGAGAAAAGATGCAGCTATTTTAAGGAGATGAAGGTACTATTCGGGTGCACTTAGTTTCGCCTTGAAATCTCCTGGAGAAGGGCGGCATACAAATAAACCAAATACAATGCATACAAATAAACCAAATACAAAAGATTTCCCATCCCTAAACTTTGATTTTTCCCAGGGGAAATGTTTTTTATTTATTTATTTGAAACATTTACATATCTGCCCATCTCATATCGAACTCTGAGTGGCTCCCAAAGAATGGGAGATGTAAATATCGGAAATGTTTATGCTTTTAAGGTTTTTGAAATATTATGTTAATTCTCTGCTTAACACATTTCTGATGATATTAAGAGTTTATTGCTTTCAGTTTTTATTGTTTTATGAGATTTTTTAAATTTTAAAATATCTTGGGAGTTGTCCTCAGAATCAAAAGTAGAGCAAGGATTCAAAACCACTATTCAACATAAAGTCACTTATTTTCCTCCAATCTCTTCACTAACAGCTTCTACACAAGGATTCTAAAACTGCTCCAATTCTTGGTAATCCCACACAGCCCAATATATTCAGGATCTGAGCTGGTTCATTTCTGACTCAGCTACAAGGACTTTGAGATCACATCTAAACTATTACTGTCTTTGGTGGGAACTCTTGTTACTTTCTGCCTCCTATTTCCTGGACTCAATAAATTGTCATTCTCCCTTCTCAAAAGGGTTTATCTTTGGAGCAAATCTGCTAAATATTTATTTCAAGAATCCTGATTGGAGATGATGGAGGGGACAACATCAGTTTGGCAGCAGCCAGCTGTTCTATGAAGAGAAGACAAAAACAGAGAGCATCCTAGTCAAGTTTCACATCTGCTCCCTTTCCTCTGCTCCCTTTCCCCAAGAAGAATTTCATTCAAGTGCCCCACAAAAAGTCAAAACAGCTCAGTGCATTCCTTCCTTCTTGCTGTTTCACCCACCAATTCTGCTTAAGGCAATTTTGAAAATTGCAAATGCCAATGCCAATGGGTTATTCTTTTGGCTTCACAGCTCAGAGTGACTTTAATATAAAAATAGAAGGAACCTCACCTCTGTTGTTAATTTCTCCTCATAGCAACCACTCTATTGTTTTCTCCTTATGAACAGCGAAATACACTATACTAAGTGCAATAAATCTCACTATATTCAGCTATTAGGAGTGCTGGATGGTATATAGCCTCAGTTTGAAATAGTTGGCTATATAAATTGAATAAAATGAATAAACCAACACATGCACAGGCAAGCACTTTAGAGGAGTCTGCTTCCAACTTCTTTTGTGTGATTTGGGACTTAATTAAGATTGGTGTGTAAGGATCCCCATTTCATTGATTTGTGAGCTGATCATTTTATCACACAGAGAAAGAGTGAAAATTAATGTGCAGAATGTATTCAACCTTCAGAATGCATATGCTTAACTATAATCCAAGCATTGGGAAACAAGTGTATCTACTGGTTTTTTTGTTTGTTTGTTTGTTATGAAACACCTATTGCAAGACATATTTCTTAGAAAAAAATTAAAGAAATAATTTATGGTTCTAATCTATGTATGATTTTAAACTGGTATCTCTAAGCTGAAATTAAGTCATTTACTTCAGACTGTGTCCCTCTGTAATTTTGTGACTCACTTCCTTTCTCAGATAAATTTTAATTCCCTTGCTGGTGTGCAGTATATAACTTTTTAAATGTATCTTTGGTGGTTTTTAGTGGAGGTAGGATTGGAGGAGGACTGAAATGTTAAATCCAGGTCCTTAGATGGAGAAGGTGATTCTATTAGCTCCCTACTCTGACACTGATGTTTTGATAGCAAAACCAGACAGAAATGTATGCTGGGAAGTTTTGAATCTGCTGAATTAATAATTTCAGATGAGAGAAAATGTTAGTCAGGCCTGGAGTTGATGTGCTGACTTTATTTCAATGTTTCTTCCTTTCTACTGCTATCAGCCAATATAATTCTATACATATTTTAGTTTACTGTGCCATCAATAAATACTACTGGATGTCTCTCTGTACCTGTAAGAGATACATCCCAGTTTTAATAGCAAATCAATAGCCCTTGTGATCTCTAGGCTGGAATACTGCAATGTGCTCTACATGGGGCTGCCCTTGAAGAGCATCCGGCGACTTCAGCTAGTCCAGAACGCAGCCGCGCGAGTGATTGTGGGCGCACCACGGTTCGCCCACATAACACCGATCCTCCGTGAGCTGCGCTGGCTACCTGTTGATCTCCGGGTGCACTTCAAGGTCCTACTTACTACTCACAAAGTGCTCCATGGTAGTGGATCTGGCTATTTGAGAGACCGCCTTCTGCCAATTACCTCCCTCCGTCCCATCAGATCGCATAGAGTAGGCCTCCTCCGAATTCCATCCGCCAGTCAGTGCCGACTGGCGACTACGCGGAGGAGAGCCTTCTCAGCTGCAGCTCTGACGCTATGGAACAATCTCCCCGTGGAGATCCGCACCCGCACCACCGTCCAGGCCTTCCGCACAGCCCTCAAGATCTGGTTATCCCGTCAGGCCTGGGGATAAGACTTTACTCTCGCCCCTCCCGAATGTTGAATGAATGTTGTGTTTTTACCGCTAATTATTTTTACTCACATTTTCTTTTTGTGTTTTGTCCTGCACTCCCCTCTCCTATTATTGTAAGCCGCCCTGAGTCCCCTCAGGGAAAAGGGCGGCCTATAAATGTTTAATAAAACTAAAAAAATAAAACTAAATATCTTCCTGTTATTATTAAATTGTCAGTGCTTGCTTTGTGTCAAATCTTCCACATACCGAGCAAACCCTTTTTCTATATAAGTAAACAGATTAATTTAATAGGCATGGTAGTGACCCAATTACATGATTCCTATGACTGGAATACAAAAAAATTGAAAGATACAATTTGTTCTAAAGGAACTGAAGTGATAAAAAGGAAGGAGAAGCTGTACTACAAGTTGAAAATATCCATGTGACTGAACTTGGAGATATCATAGGGAACACCTGCTAAATTCAATGAAGGAAAGAATAAAAAGCAATAATGATGTTGATGTCTACCTCTTCACCTGTCTCTCTAAAGAAAAGATGTGGATGAAATGTTTCAAAAAGAAATTGCAAATCTTGCTGAGAGGAATAACTATTTGTGAAAAGGTCTTTATTTTAAAGGTGTTATTTTCAGAAAATATCTAGCTTGTGTTACCGATAGTTTTCTTCCTCAGCTATAAGAAAATAAGCTATTTTTGATCTATTGAGGGAAAAGTTATTATGTGGTACTGAGTTCTAAGGCTAAATGTAGTCGTGTGTGAGTGTGTGGGTGCATGTGCATGCGCACAAGAGAGTGGGGGGGGGGTATTAGAGAAACCAAAGCTCAGAATGAGCTGACATTGTCAAGAAAAGAATGTTAAAGAGAAAGAGAAAAGACTTGGTATTGGCATGCCAACTTTTGTCAGTGAAGATGACAAAATGCTAAAAGATAATAACAACAGCAATAACGAAACTTGATTCCTGGGGTTCAGTCTTTTGTAAGAATACTGTAGGATATATGTTTTACCAACAATTATAAAAAGAGGGATGAGGGGTCAGGATGAAGATTAAGAGAAACATGCTTAGGGAATACTTATTTACTCTGAACATGTTAATGCATCTCCTGAGCCAGTTGAAATTTATTTAGGGTACTACTAAATGACTTACTAATAGTTTGGTTAAACTTTTGAGAAATCCTAGAGAATAATTTGATCTAGTGGTTAAGACACCAGATTAGAAAGCAGGAAATCATGAGTTCAAGCCCTGCCTTAGCTGTGAAAGCCAGCCAGGTGACCTTGGGTTAGTCCCTCTCTCTCAGTCCAACCCCCCCTCACAGCTGGTTGTTATAGTATGGAATATAGAAGGAGGCAGGTGTGTTGGATATGTTTGCCTCCTTCAGTTATTTGTAAAAATAATACAGTCAGGATACTAAACAAACAAACAAACAAACAATAGTTGATATGCCAAAGCACTAAAGAAATGCAAATGTTATCTTCATTTTCAAAATATAAAAAATAAAATTCCATATATCTGTGAGCAAATTAAGAAATGATCGATTTGAGATTTTTAAAAAAGATTGATTTGAAAACAAGACAGAACCAGATCTACATAAGAGCCAAGGTGGCGCAGCGGTTAAATGCAGCACTGCAGGCTACTGCTAGATCAGCAGTTCAGCGGTTCATATCTCACCGGCTCAGGGTTGAGTCAGCCTTCCATCCTTCCGAGGTGGGTAAAAATGAGGACCCAGATTGTTGGGGGCAATATGCTGACTCTGTAAACCGCTTAGAGAGGGCTGAAAGCCCTATGAAGTGGTATATAAGTCTACTGCTATTGCTAATGATGGTCTCTTGTGACGAGCCGATAGACAGAGAAAGGAAGCAGTCTGCTTCCTCCCATATTTGGGCATACCAGGGGTTGTGACACTAAATAAATACATACATACATACATACATACATACATACATACATACATACATACATACATACATAAAACCAGAAAAAATACAGACCACAGGATGTCACTGATCTATTCCTAAATTAGAGAAAATTCTTCTATACAGATTATGTTTATAATTTATAAGCTTGTAGGGGAGATGGGTAGCATAAAAATGTAATTAATAAATAAATAAATAAATAAATAAATAAATAATGTGATGAGGATCCATGTTGCTCAAAAATCATCATAAGATAATTGTATAGAAATAGAAGCAAGTTAAACATTAACGGACGAAAATAATTTTATGCAACAATTCCACCTAAATGTTTGTTATTTATCCTTTCAATGATAGCAATTTTCCCTGAAACAGATTTTCCTCTGTCTCAATTTCTCCTTGACTCTTATCCAGATCCTTGTAGTTTCCAGTCACTTAATTCCGAGGCTGCTGAGAAGATGGAAGATGTTTCTTTTCTCTTCTCGGCCAAGTTCCATCTGAGATTTTAAACAGCACCAGTTTTCTCTCTAATAACAAAGGGGAGGGGGAGGTAATATGATGTTGCATATGACCCAGAGTGTAAAATATCCCTTAGGAAGATAAAAGTTCCATGTCTGAAATGAATTTGCATGTGGACTGAAACTTACACATCTGGCTGTCAGTGAATAAGTAGGGGAGAGCTTGCCTGCCCATTCACTACACACCTCACTTCATTTTGTCTGGGCTATGTCACATACATCAATGGCTGTTTTTATTTTCATTGCTTTTAAAATGTAAATCTTGATGTTCCCCGAGTGGCTTGCCCTGAAATAAGACATAGACTGATATAACTGGATATAATTACAACTCTAACCAAAAGCAACACAGAAACATTGTGAAAGAAAATACAATTTTTTCTGCAGTTAAATGGTTGCAACAAACCCTTGAATAGAAACACTGGAACAATGTTGGAATAGGCAAACCCCACAGGGAACAGAGTTTTAAAGAGCCAGAGTGCTGTCCCCTTCCCTCGAGCCTCTGGTTAAATTTCATTAAACAGGAGGACTTGGGGCTTATTCAAGAGATTTTGCTGTCCAAGTGAAAGAGCAAGATGGCTTCTTCATTATCTATTGTGGTTGGATTAACATCTGGTTGTTGTTTTTTAATTCTGCAGATGGGATATCTTATTCCACTCATCCAATGGTAACAGGATAGTCAATAAACGTTAGCAAGAAAGCAACCAAGTCCACCACATTCAAACACAATCCAAGGGTGGGATTTATACCAACCTTCCAGGTTTTCCTTAAAATAACCAATTCTTAATGCCATCCCCAAATTATAATACTGTATACTGTGTTTCCCTGAAAATAAGACAGGGTCTTATTTTCTTTTGACACCCTCCCCCAAATAAGTGTTTGGCCTTATTTTGGGGGAGGTTTTATTATTTTTGAAATGCAGGAGGCAGCAGGCGTGGTCACCTCATGGCTGCTGTTGTGTTACAAGGGCTTTTTGGGGGGGAGGGCTTATTTTAGTGCATGCACTCAAAAGCCCAATTTTATTTTCAGGAAAACAGGGCAGTATAGAAGTCAAGACTTGAGAAGAATTACTTGGAGTGTAATCATATATCCATTAATTGTTTTGTGTCAATATATCACTACAGAGTAGACAAACAGTTGTAAGCAGCTTTAAAAAAAGCCCTGTACTTACCATATCTATCAGTTCCACCTCAAACTATTTTCAGAAGGCAGTGATCTCATTTTCTAGCTTCATTGCAACTTATGAAATATCTATATATGTTTAAAATAATAATAAGCTGAAGAAAGGGGGGAAAACACAATAAGCTGCCTTTTGCCCTTTTCAAAGGTTTGAATTTTAAAGCAAAACAAACAAATCCCCCTTCTGGGATCTGCTCTCTACTGCTTAAGCATTGCATTCTTGCACTTATTCTTAATTGGATTTCCTTTGAAATTACCTAACTAGATTGTATTCGTTACAGACACCAAACAGCATCCCATTTGGGTATTCTTGAGTTTCATATTCTCTTATTTCCCAGAATTGTAAAATCACGTGCATGCCCAGCTTCAGGCTATACTCTTTCCATCCATAGACTCCCTCATCCGATCTAGTTTGAACTGTCTGAACCAAACATTATTTATGAAATTCCATAAAATGGATGATGCAAAAAGCAAGTAAAGAAACCTTTTACAAAAGGTTAAAGGTACAATCTAAAAAGAGATTAACAACAAACAATCAAACATATAGTAGATGGTAGCTAGCAAAGACCATCTAGTGACTTACAGAATACAGAATAATAGAGCTGGAAAGGATCTTGGAGGTCTTCTAGTCCAACCTTCGCCTTGAACAGGATGGGTGTCCAGTCTCCTTAAAACCCTCCGGTGATGGAGCACCCACTTCTGGAGGCAAGCTGTTCTACTGATTAATTGTTCTCACCAATAGATCATTTCTCCTTAATTCTAAATTGGATGTCTTTTTGATGAGTTTCCTTCTGTTACTTTTTGTCCTGCCCTCAGGTGCTTTGGAGAAAAGGGTGAACAGCCCTTCAAATATTGGAAGACTGCTATCGTGTCACCCCTAATCTTTCTTTTGAAGGACTGGATGCACTAGACATTCCCAGTTCCCACAGCCATTCATCATACATTTTAGCCTCCAGTCCCCCAATCATCTTTGTTGCTCTTTTCTGCACTCTTTCTAGAGTCTCAACATCTTTTTTTGTATCGTGATGACCACAATTATGATCTTACCAGTGAAGACCCTACTTAAAATTTCCAGCTGTGCAGATTTGCATTACAGTTGTTGTCAATATGTTGCATAATTTTTCATTGGCTGAAATAAAATTAATAAAACATACAATGTAGAATTTTGAGATCAGGGCCTAACTAAGAAATATTGGGGAGAAGCCTAAATTATGCCATCTTGAAGCAAGGATATATATGTATGTATATGTGTATGTGTGTGTGTATGTATACACACACACACACATATATATATTCCATCCTTTTAGCCATTGATAATCTAGTGTGTCACTTTTCTCAACATCATGCTGTCTGGGATGATAGGAATTATAGTCCATCACATCTGGGCAACACCAATTTAGCAAAGATTAACCCACCTCCCTTCTAAGAATGGAAGTACACAATTGGGCACAATAAAACAAGCGATTTCATAAAGTTTGCTTGACATAATGTGTTTTTTTTATTTTTAGATAGTCTCATACAAATCTACAATAGATGTCTAATTATTATATATCTATATCCACATAAGCCTATCATTAACTTTCAAATGGTCGGAAAGCTGACATATTTATATTAAAAATAATTTAACATTTTTATAGAAGGAGCTGGGAAAATTCCGAAGAAAAGATTCTGGACTTAGATTTTTGACCTTGGATTTCTAGTAAAAGAACAAATAGGTGCCTTCTTGATCTTTTCAGATAATAAATTCAGTTATCTATACTAGCATACTGACTGGGGATATAAGGAGAGCTGCGGCCTTAATAGCTACCATCCCAAATACAGTGACTCTCACCTAGCCAACTCACCTAGTTGTTCATTAATGGGGAGTTCAAAATCTAGGACAGGGGTGTCAAACTTGATTTGATTGAGGGCCACATTAGGGTTGTGTTTGACCTCGAGAGAACTGGGATGGGTGTGGCCAGCTCAGTGTCACTCTTGTTGGGGCACCGGTGGTGGCCTGAGCACTCTGCCAGTGAAAACAGCCTCCTGAGCACCATTTTCAGCTGCGACGGCTTCCTGCAACCCTCTGCCAGTGAAAACAAAGCTTGGGGGTGTGGCCCTGCCAAGCTCCATTTTTGCTGGCAGAGACACCATGCATCAGTTCTTTGCTGTTTCTAGGGTGGCCCCACAAGCCAGATCTATGGGCCTTGAGTTTGACACCCCTGATCCAGCATATCTGGGAAGAGCCAGATCAAGGAAGACTGCAACAGAATCCAATGAGGCAGATGATGCTGTTGCCCTAAAAATATGGGTAGTGGGAGGGGAGAATGGTGCTGATTTCAAAGCAAAACTATTTTATCCTGTTGGGAGATATAAGAGATTGCAGAAGAATTTAAAAGCAGTTGCATTTTATCCTTCAAGACAAGGGAAGAAAATGGAAGCACTGTTGATCCTTGACCAGTTCTTTACAAGCTAATCTTGGGTAATATGACTTTTTCTCCATAATCCTTAAGGATTGCTCAAAGCACCTGGAACATGTCTTTACCAACCCAGTTTGATTTACGCAATTTTATTGCACTTTTGCACAGACAAAAATCCTATGTCCACATCAGCCAGTCTCATAAATTCCAAGCGAGCTGTGATGGACAATAGAAGGAGGGTAAAGATTAAAGGCAATGTGACAGCATCTGGAATGTAAGGATTTTGCAAGATATCATTAACTCTATTAATCTTCACAAAGTAGATAGATTTTATGTATGTGCTTGCTTTCTTGTGTCTAGGGTCCATATGCTTAAGGTTTTCTTCTCAGTGGGAATTTCTTGTTGGCATGGCACAGTTTCCTCATTAAGGGACTTTTGAAGTAACATTATAATATCTATTACAATGGTGATAGGGGGCACTTTTGAAAGCACTGCAGGGCCAGGTGAGGAACAGACCACCATGGAGAAAACGTATCTCTGAGGTCATTAAAAGCTGACATTGATTTGATGGCATGTCATCAATCAATAATTAACCAAGAGCCACAGATCTGTATTTAAGATCCTCTGGATTCATTTTTTTAATCTGACACATTTCCATGCTGCAGTTGAAACATTTGTGAGTTTAAACATACCTATCCCATACTCAATGCTTTGCCTGGCCTCACTGTTAAACAAAGAAAGGTAGATGCCTCAGGGAGCAGATGGAAATGAGGAGCAGTAGAAGGTCATTATATATATTTCCTTTGAAAGCTTCCCACTTGTTCTTTCTGTTCTACAATTTTCTAGAATTCTGAGAGGAAATTACCAGGAAATAATAAGGCTGGTGGGCAAAACTGGTAATTGGGGAAAAAATCTTCCCAGAAAACAGTGCAACGTGAAATCACCAAAAATCAAGCTTGACTTAAAGAAGACTTTATAGACTATACCACCTATTTTGATTTCAGATGTGTGTGTATGGTGTGGGGGGAGGGGGGAGAGGAGGGAGAGGGAGAGAGAAAGAGATCTGCATGGTGAGTTGTGAGTATCTGGATATGACAAAGCTGATGCAAAGTGGTAATACCATATCACTGCCTTGAATATTCTTTCTCTCCTACAATTTAAGAGGGTAGGGAATGAGGAAGGTATTTTTCTAACAAGATTAGGTTTATGCTATTGTTTTTGTTTGTATGCTTCTTGTCTCAAAATGTTCAAAATAATGTTTCCAATTTTTAATCATTGGGGATGAGGAGAACTTGTATATCTCAGATCCTTTGTAATGGTCTGAGTGTTTCAGGAAGCCTTGAATCTGTGTAACCAATTCCTCTCCCCAATTGTTCATTTTGTATATGTAAATCAAAGCTTGGGACATAATATATACTTGACATCTTAGGCTGAAAAAAAGTTTATATTGAAGATTTGCTTCTAACTTTTTAAACACTGGTTGGCACTAGTAACTTGCTCTACTCAGGTTTTCAAACAATACTGTCATACATTTTCCATTACATGTATTTATGCAAAATAGCTACTATTTTGTTATTCCCAATCTAGCCTTGTTTTGTAGTAATTGAAAAAATGTGGAATTACTGATCTTTACAGAGTCTCCAAGCAAGTCTATCTATTTTTTTAACTAATGCCTGCAGTAGCAATTACTCTGGAGAATTGGTTTTGTTGCTAAACATTCTATTTTCTTCAGAATTCTGTTGTGTAGATACATTGCACAGGCAAATTGCTAACTGGCCTTTGCACATCAAAATCTTTGACCTTTTGTTCAGTATTGTGTGTCCCAAACACTATAAAGTTTGACAAACATTGTTCATAGAGAAGAGGGAGGCAAATGCAAAGGAACTAGAGCCATTCATGGCAGATTGCTTGTATCTTACATAGAGACATGTGTATCTGCACCTATCTATGTCCTTATAAACTCTGCTGTCATTATCTTCAATTTCCTCAGCTGATGAACAGAATCCAGTTCTTGCAATACTGCTCTTGGGGTCTTTTCTGTTGTTGTTTTATGCATGGTGCAAAATGGCTGATGGACTTTCAGGATGTTTTTTAAGGATTAAGGTTCAGTGTATCTACACCTTCTTTCTTTCACTTGGCTAGGGTAAGCACACCCTCTCCTGGATTAGCCTGGTCTTCCTCAGGGCAGCTACCCAGCTTTGAAACAATCTGTCATCTAATGATTGAGGGAATTGTTCATGACTTCTGTGCTCTGTGTGGCTCTTTTATGTTCTCAATAAAGGGGCCTCTTGACTGTGTTGCTAGGTACTAGTGCTACCTACAGATAGCTTACAGCTTGCTCCAATGGTCACTTGTGGTTGAGGTACTTCTCTTTCCTCTGAAGTTTCTGACCACCAAGCTGGTGACTACAGCTGCCCCTGTTTACAGGAAGATAATGATAACAATCAACCCTACAATCTGTATGGAAGCAGAGATTAGAGCCTGTGTGGCTTATAATTTGCTTTGATTGCAGATTTTGTGACTGGTTGATTGATTCTATCTACAATTTTGTTTATTCATAGTTGTGGCTATTGATAGTATGGTAGGTACAAAAGTGTCCCATTTGCATATTTATTATGAAGCTCAATCACTACACAGTGACTTAGGAGCAAGCTATGCTGTTATCTGGCTTTCTTTGGTTTGCATCTTAGTATAGAATAGGGTTTTGAAACAGAAGATGATACAAAACCTGTGTATCTGTATCAGAGCAAAAGTCTAAATCTTAAGACAGTTGCAGAGTTGATTAAAATACTCTAGGCAGATTTCAGAAGTGACGGGAAAGATGTTTAGTGCAGAGAAGCTAAGCAGAATCTCTAATATTTTGGTGCATTCCATGATTACAGGATTAAAAGAAATTAATTCTGATTATAGAATTGGGATCTGAAGAACAGAGGATGGGTGGAATTCCTCTTATTTTGAAATATATTTCTGGTAAAAATATGTTTCAAAATATAGGAAATAAATGCTGAAATCCCAGAAGCCACTAGGGGGATATGCACACTTCAGGCCAAACAATATTCTACATGATATATTATATGGTTATTAAAAAATGCAAAATGTTACCATTATATCACGATTGATAAACAATTGCCATAGACATTTTTTTCTTATGTGTGGTATATAACTTTTTTATTTATTCTACAAATAAATAGACTAAATTACCATTAGGGAACCAGTTCTATTAAATCATCTGCTAGTGCATCGTAATAGGAAATGTTGGAATTTTTCTCGTTGCCATTTTTGTTCTCTTCCACAGTTATGATCTTTATCAACAGAGTTTGAATCCTGTGCAATTTAAATTTCATACACAAAATAAATACAATTGGAGTTATTTGGGAACTAAAATAAGGGGAAAAGAGGACAATATTAGACATTTTTGCAATATATCTAGGCCGATATTCAGAGACTGAGCATTTAGAAATTTCTATAGATGAGCATTCAGGTATGTAATTTCATTTAAAATCAAAGGTTGTCTTGTCAAACCAATCAAATCTGTCACTGTATGATATTCTATGATCTACACTGAGGGATTATTATGATTTACAGTAAAAGGAGTCAGATAAATTCAAATTATAATTCTCATTAATAATAATGTCCACTAGCTCCCGTATATCTAATCTTCAATTAACTTCTCCAAAGATCTCTTAAAGGGTTAGAGAAGCACAATTTCCTCTTGAAGAACCTGTGCTGGTTTGACCTGAGAAGGTTAGACAATTACTGTACCAGCATGTCCTTGATTAGACTTGCCATAATTTTTGTTAGCATGATGGTCTGTTTGAAATCTGTTCCATATGTGCTTTTTCTCAGCCTTTAAGCTCATGTCTGTATTAATATAGAAACAAAATGAAATATAGAAATATTTATTTTTATTCATTAAACAAAGTTATATATTGCCATTTCACTTCCTTCCTTAAAGAAGTAACTTCCAATAGCAACTGTCAGTTTGTCTTAAAGTGAAAGCATTATGCTGTCCTGTCAGTGGTGGGTTCCAGGCGGTAAGGCCCAGTATGCCGTACTGGGAGTAGCCAGGAGAAGCAGCCACTGTACTGGTCCAGTGGCTCGTTTGGCCTGCCCGTGTTCTATGGGCATTTAATACTGTGACCGGCTCATTGCGCACACGCGCACAGCATGTGGCGCCTTGCATGATCTCCACCAGGCAGCTGGGTGTCACAGGGTGGTGGATGCCCTACCAGCATACTGGCTGCTCTGGAGTCCGGAACCCACCACTGTGTCCTGTAATGGGGTTTCCTAAATATTACCAACCAAAATAGAGGATTTAAAAAAAACAAAACAGAATTTCTACAGTAAATGTGATTTCTTATAGTTTGGTGGTAAAAGAAGCTGGGAGCTGTGTTTTCTACCAATCCTATAAGATGCTCCCACCTGTGTGAACTGCTTAAAGTGTCTTTATAATAAAACATTCACAGCACACTGAATTGACCCTGAGGAGTGACAAAAGGAACAACCAGACAGAAAACAATGGCCCAGTAAACCACATCATTTATATTGGTTGTCCATATCTGAAGATGGTATAGTCAGCATGCTGTCCTAGTAGGAAGGAATAAATAATAAGGCCACCTGGACAGATTTATCAAAAACAGTCCAATATCATCCTATAAATTACAATGCTTCTGCCCCTGTCTTGCCTTTGAACTGTAGTAGCTAAAGATATGTAAACCATGGCTTTTATCCAAGACTGCCAGTGCTTTGCTGGGAATCTAGTAGGTACTGTAGTTGTCTGCATACTTAATAAATCTATTTTGCATCTTCAAAATGATGTGGTTGATTTAGGTAAGCCAGGTTTTGGCCAGGAGACATAGCAATGAACTCCTTAGCCATTACTGCCCCTTTTCTAGATATTTTGAATGTTGTGCTAGCCTGATTATTTCAGATTGAAGTCATCTGTAAGTGATTTAGTTAAAGAACCAATTGCTAATTCTTCAGTGCTATAGAATACAATGAACACTCGGGAGAAACTTTAAAATGTATAAATAACAATCTTGCTTAAATCCATGTGTTTGTTTAATTTCATTCCCCATATTAATACAAATTTAATGTAATACAACCTGCTTAGGGTACATGTATGATAAATGCCTTTTTCCATAAAAATGAAAGATAGGTTTAACACTGACAAAATGATGGCACATGCAATAAGTCGCTGCCAGTATATTTATAGTATATGGGGTGCACTTTTTAAAACTACAGTATTTAACTAAAAGGAAGACAAATATTAATTTGACATCCATCTCCAAAGGAAGAGTAAACAGAAAAACTAAACAAGAAAAAAAATCTTGTTTAATACCCTAGCTTTCCTTAGCTTAGTTTTCCTGTACTTAGGACTGGTATGGCTGGTGTTTGCCAGGGAAACTCCATTTTGTTGAGTTCATTTTGCTCATTTCTGTTCCTAAATGTTTTCACTTTGGACATTTGCCTCTCATTCTTGGGCCTCATATCCTAACATCCTTGCCCTAAAATTCCTGGAAGGCTACGTGATAGCCTTATCAAACAACACGTACCATTCTGAATGAGGACAGCAGTGAAAACAAAGCTGGTCCCTTCTTCCTGCTATAAACAGATTAGTTAGAACGTGCTAACTCCCCTTTTCTTGTTGCAGATAAATTAGCTAGAAAGTTTTGTATATTTAATTACTAGCTTTATCAGTTAGATACAGAGGGGCAAAGTCTGAAATATTTTAATAATGAACCCACCTGCTGGGTGGGCCATACATGGGTGTAAATATTTTATTGCTTGTTGCCTATTGCTTGCTAAGGATCATGTGCCTCTGTTTTCCAAAAGTGTGTAAAAGCTATGCTAACCTGTGCATTGAGGGCTCTTCATTTGTGTTTTAGACCAGAGAGCACACACCTTCGTGCTGAAATTTCCTGCCTTATGTGATAATTGGCTACTTTGCACCAGGGAAGAACAAATCCAGCATTTGGCTGGGCTAATCAACACTTTGTCAACCTAGGTTTACCAAATTTACATTGAAATCAGTCCTGGAGATTCTGTTTCCTCCTAAATATCAACACATCTCCTATGTTTGCATACTTATGTAATAGTGTGCATATATACTTGCCAAAAACCACATTCCAAAAATGAAAGAGAATATATTTGGAATTCATATCTATTAATTAAAATTTCCTTTAAAAATTGTTTATAAAATTGATTCACAAATCATTTTCTCAAGTCACTTTCTCACACACATAATGTAGAGGAGATGAGGAGAGCTTGCTGTTCACTTGTCATTTCATTACCCAACTAGGTAACATCATCAGTTACCTAATTATTAGCCCTAATATTATCTGACTATTGCTTTGGTAGCAGCTCTTCCTCTTGTCTTTCAAGGAAATTTCCTATTCCTCTCCACATAAACAAACCATTCTTACACCATGCACCCCTAATGATGGAGTGAGGGATATGGAAAGCTCAACTCTGAGAAAGGAAGATAAAGAAGTAAAAGTTGATGAAGTTGAGGCAATGAGAAGAAATAACTGGATAGAGAAGAAATGAAAAGAGAGCAAAACTTTATTTAGATATAAAAAGATTTAAAATTCACCATGTAAACAGCCTTCTTATACAAAAGCTAATTTTTAAAGTCATCCAATATTTTCAGCAAGCAATCATTTGAAATTCTTGGGCATTTTTGTTTCTTTGCATTCTTACCTGCTTATCTAAATGGACTAATTTGGAGGGAGGGAAATCTCTAATCTTCATATTAAGAAATATGGTGTTTATTCTACAGGAAATTTGTAGATTTCATTATGTCAAAGAAATGGCAGGATTATTTTTTCCAGTATTTTGTTCTGTGGGCTGTTCTGATGGTTCTTGTAAAGAATTTCTCATATTTTTTCTTGTTCAGTTTACTTTCATTAAGCATATTGGAAAATTTTGCCTGTCTTATTTGCTATTGTTATAAAATAATAAAAATCACACTTTCGATTTTCAGTGACAGTGAAAATATGCAGCATAAACTTTGGCTCTAGAAAGTGCAGTAAAGATTTTGGGACCTTGTGCAGCCTATAGTTATGAGCTGTACATTCCTGCATTATTACAGTATGAACTGATACTTCCTTAGTGTTCAGATATGTATATGCATGTGTGGTCCATTTCTTATATCAGGAAGACTTTATGGACAAAAGCACAATATTTAGTTTTCCTTTCATTCTATTCATTTAAGAATAATAATGGGATGTTGGCCTTCATACAGTGCTTGCAAAATTAGTTATAAAACTCATGAAACTATTGCTTCAGTCTCCCTATTATAAGACCCAAGTGTCTGTCTATAAATATCCAGTTCTGAAGATAATTCAGAGAACCCAGCTGCTGCCAAAAACATGCCCTTCCATTTGTCGAATTATTTTTTAACTGATTTCACTAAAAAAAGATGCAAAATCTAGATAAACTTGGGAAAGTTTCATTGTTGATACAAAGTGCTCTGTTTACATATTCAATTGTGTCCCCCCCCCCTCTTTTTGCCATTTAATTTGTCATTTAAGAGCTTGAATCCAGAAATTAGGTTAAATTGTTCATCACTAATAATAAATATTTATATTACAACATTGCCTAGAGGCATCTGATACATTGGCAGCCTTTTCTGGTATACAGTATATCGCATAGATAGGAAATAAATGACAAGTTCTGTATTACAATTATAACACTGCAAGCCGAAACACATTTACTAGACAGTGTATTTAACTGAACACAGATTTATTATACCTTGTGGGATTTGCATTTCTATCCAGATTTTTTTTTTGTTAAATGGATTATTTCCATTAAGAGATATACAAAAAAGGAAGCTAAAACATGAGCAGATGAATAAAAGAAAATGGTGATGCCTAGATGCCCCATTAAACGACTATAATGAGCTACTGTCACTGCACATTTGAAGATCCATCCAGAAACAGGTGGGGCTAAATGCTAAGCATGCAGCAATCCAACCAGTTCCTTAGTCTCATTAGTCTTCTTCTGATTCTTTCAAGGGATAGAGCAAGAGATAGTTTTTATATTGAAAAATGATAGCTATAAAAACCTGCCAGGCTGTTTAGCACTGCTAACACATTTGGTTAAAGTAAGTACCATTCACCCAACTTTTCATCCTATCAATTTCTCTACCAGGATTTAGCACTCTGTGCATTTTGAAAACACACTCCAGAGACTGAGATGTAGGATAATCAGCATGTGGTCAAAATGGGTCAGATCTTTGAATGATGCTATTAATTCCAGGCATTTTTCTGAACCTTCTAGCTCTGAAACTTGTATTGCAACACTGAGTCAATTTCTTTAGGACATGGAACGGTTCAAAAAGCATTGGTGTAGAGCAGCATGTGTTGTTATCTTCCTCTAATTTTGGAGTTTCACACTGATTAATCATCTTAATTAGTGCTATCAACACGTTTTGCAGATGTTTCCCAAATATAGTTTTTTCTCAGAATGCAAAATGATTATAGTTAATTTCTCATTGACATCTACATTCATCCGAGTGATATTACCAGAAATCAAAGAGACCAGGGAATTTGGGGTTTTTGGTGTTTCCTGAGCTTGTTTTTTTTCTATTTTCAAAGTTATATTGTCTGTGTTTTGAACCAAAAGTTGGGTTTACAGGCTATTTATGTGTGGCAGCTTCTTCTATCTGTTTTTATCAATATTGTTGTGTTTTGTGTATATGTTTCTGATTGACCTCCTTTGCATCATTGACTATATTGTTTATTCTAAATTATTGATCTTTGATGTTTGTTCCCCTATGTGCAGATTGCTGGGTATGTGATATTTCTAAAAGCCATTTTTGCTGTGGCAGTCTAGAACTGTTAAAAATGGAAGATAATTATATCTTGACTCCTGTGAATTTTTGTTACCTAAAAATATCTTTATTTATATATATACAGTGTGTGTGTGTGTATGTATGTATGTGTGTATGTGTGTATATGTATGTGTGTTTGTGTGTATGTATGTATACATACATACGTACGTACGTATGTATGTATGTATGTATGTATGTATGTATGCAGGTTTTGGTGTATTCGGGTCTTTTCCTGTGTAAGATTGAGAGTATCTTGGCAACGTTTTAACGAGGTCCCACTCGTCATCCTCAGGCTGGTGTCTTCGGCCTCATGCCTGTGTGAGCAAAGCGTGATCAGAGCTGCCGTCCCTCTATAAATACTGGTGTGGGGGTGTGTGTGGAGTACTGGCTCTGTTGCTGCAAGCAGATTGGTTGGCTGTGTTGTAATATCTTGATTAGTTGATGGAGTTGATGTTTGCAGATTAGTCAGCTGTTTCGTAATATCCTGTGTGGCTGAGGTATTGGCTGTGTGCTTGGACAATCTAAAACTGTGCTGCCTACGGTCTGACCTAAGCATAGTACACAAAATTGTCTGCTACAATGTCCTATGTCTCAATGACTACTTCAGCTTCAACCTCAATAATACTCGAGCAAAAAATAGATACAAACTCAAGATAAACCGCTCCAAACTCGATTGCAGAAAATACGACTTCA
This sequence comes from Thamnophis sirtalis, assembly GCF_051295495.1. Classification (NCBI taxonomy): domain Eukaryota; kingdom Metazoa; phylum Chordata; class Lepidosauria; order Squamata; family Natricidae; genus Thamnophis; species Thamnophis sirtalis. The sequence goes on from NW_028261387.1 coordinate 49,717,033, forward strand.
GCAGCAGAGTGGTCAACACTTGGAATGCTCTATCTGACTCCGTTGTTACATCCTCAAAGCCCCACAGCTTCAAACTTAAACTGTCCACTGTGGACCTAACCCTATTCCTAAGAGGTCCATAAAGGGGCATGCATAAGTGCACCAGCGTGCCTTCCGTCCCTGTCCTACTGTCCCCATTTATTTGTACTCATTTCCTTTGTTCATGTCCATGTTCATACTTACACCTGTTACCTTGTACACGTTTGACAAACTAAATGAAATATTTTTTTTAAAAAAATGCTATGACAGAGGAGAAAGGGGGTATAGAAGGAAAGATAATAAGCAAACAGAATGCAGACAGAGAAGTGGAGGCAATATCTGGAGTTTCACAGCTATTATAAGCAGGCAAGAGGACTATCGTTCAATTGTTAGGACTACAAAAATTAGTTATCAGCATATCATAGTGGGAATCCTGTTTGGAGTTATAGCTTTGCTGGGAGCAAGTAGAAAAGGAACAACCATGGGAAAACAGCATTTTATCTTAATTAGTATAAGAACCTTTGAAAAACAGCAAGTTTTATGATACTTTACAGACTTTGAGATTCATGTTTGAACTGAATATTAAAAGACTAAGTATAAAGACATGTATGTGGCAGGGGGATATGTGGCCCCATGTAGAAGAATGGAGTTGACCCAGAACAATAACCTGTAGCACACACTTTGGGAACATGTGTGCTGCAATAAAGCATTGTTTACAGATTTGCTACACTGTGGTCTGCCCAGTCTTTGAAAAACAAAGAACCTCACATGGTTATCCCTTTCTTTTACTAATCATCCTCTAGGCAGCATCTCTTCCTCAACAACCCTTCTTCAAAGTTATTCCTATATACCATTACAGAAAAAGCAGAAATAGCAATTTCCAAAAGTAATTATAAAAGGAAGTATGCAAACTCAGTGTCCTTTTAAGACACCGAGTGTGGTTTGAGAAGATGACTATTCCGTTATCTCCCAGAGATAATTATGAGAATTATGAAGAGGTGGCTTCACTTGCTGGCTCTTCATTCTACTATGGTTTTTGGTTTTGTTTTGAGTGAAGCCATCTTCAATTCACCATTTCTTGATGTTATGGAAATCCATTGAGGCACACTTAGGAATATCAAATCCTGAGAATGTTAGGCATGTCCCTAGGAGCTTTAAAGTGAAAAACCAGTACTTTGAATTGCTCCCGGAAGCACAGTGGCAGCTCATAAACTAGAGGTATTACACATATTGAATAACTGGCAACAATTGCCACCCATGCTTCCACGTTCCACAGCAGTTGACACTTCCAAATGCTGTTCAAGAGCAGACTTAACATTAGAATGACTAATATAAATTCCAAACATTGTTTAGTTTTTAAAATAAACTTATTCTGAGATGAAGGAAGGAAGGAAAGTACATAGGAAGGAAGGAAGGAAGGAAGATCCTCCTTAGTGATTTCCAGACTGTATCTCTAGTGATGCCAACAGTTGCTTTAGTTTGGCATGATTTCTGTGTATAGTAAGGAACAATAAGAGAATAACAGAGTTGGAAAGGATATTGGAGGTCTTCTAGTCCAACCCCTGCTCAGCAAAAACCATATACCATTTCAGACAAATGATTGTCCAATGTCTTCTTAAAAACTTCCAGTATTGGGGCATCCACAACTTCTAAAGGCAAGTTGGTCCACTGTCAGGAAAGTTCTCCTTAGTTCTAGGTTGCTTCTCTCCTTGATTAGTTTCTATCCATTGCTTCTTGTCCTGCCTTCAGGTACTTTGAAGAATAGGTTGACTCCCTCTTCTTTGTGGCAGCCCCTCAAGGACACTCCTTAGAAGATAATAAAGGACACTGCTTAGAGGACATGGCTTTCTTGGTTTTTGGGTCTGACAAAATACATAATTAATTAACTATGGGGCTTACTTTTGGGGACAAATTATACTATCCCTATCTGTGTACTGTATGTGCATGTATATGTTTTATATATGTACATGTGTTGTGTATGTGCTATAAAACCTTTCAGGAAATTATTGTAGAGTGTAAAAATATTTTTAAATTGTATGAACTTTCTGGTATTCCTTACAGTAATCTTAAAGAATCAATATGTTGAAAGATCTGTTCAATCTTTCACTGATAAAGATGTTAGAATGGGGGCGGGGGGGGGTTGCCTTAGAATAATCCCAGTATTGAGGAGGGAAGACATGGTAGGCCAAACCAATATTTGTCTTCCTGTTTTTAGACACCAAGCTGCATGTGTGTGAAGTCTTTCAGAGAGCTCCTTCTTGAAATATGACTGAGTGCATTACTTTAAGTACAGCTGAACCAGGTCAGGAAAAGTGCAAGGTATTTTAATGCATGACTTGGTCTTTTTCTCTTCCACAAAGCTGAAGATTTCTTGGAGTTCCTCTTATTCTGGAGAGTGTTATTTAAGAGATATACTGCAGTATAGGTAACACATCTGTGTGATCTGTGATATTCTTTAATAACACTTCAGTCCTCTTTGAAAGACTTGTTCCATCTGTGTATGTAAAAAGACTGCATGAGCCTGTGGGCTTAGCTGAAATAAGTTATGCCTCTGTGCTGCTCCTGATAAAATCAAAGCAATTTATACTGTTACCTATGCACAATAGATCAGATAAGAGAATCTGTGGGGCAGGGAAGGCCAAGTAAATAATCCACTCTTTTGAGTTAGAGGCAGAAGGAATATGGAACATCTGGCTGTTACTATGACCACATAAATTCTCAGAAGATGTCTGAATATTCATCTATTTGATAATAGGTGGCATTCTGTAAATCAGAATAGATCTTATTAAATAACATGAAACAGGGATGGGAAATCTGTAGCTCTCCATGTTTTGCCAAATAGCAGTTCCAAGCCTCTCCCTGGCTTGGAGTATGGCTAATAATGAAGGAGATTTGAAGGTATAGATTTGCCAACTTCTGACAACAGGTTCTCCATCTTGGATGATAATCCATGATTCTCACTGTATTTGTGTAGTTACTGCTAACCAGTTTGCTTCAAACTCAAAATTAGAAAAATACTAAAAAGTATAGTTTCTAATGACAGAGGCAAGTTGTATTTAGCAGGTAATATATATTGCAGCATATTTCTGGGTTTGTTTTTTGGCTCAAAATAGCTCCATAGCTGCTTGTAAACTACAATACAAATGCAGAAGTTAATGTACAATACAATGAAGGCAAGGTAAACAGCAGCTCTCTGAAACTGAGCTCACAATGTCCAAATTAACATAAATGAAATAAAAATACCCAAACTCCCAACATATCCTTCCTCTTACCTTAAAGAAAAACAAAACTGTTGTTCTCCTCCCCAAATGTTGAATGAGTAGGAGTAAAAAAAACACTAAAACTCTCTCTCTCTCTCTCTCCCTCCCTCTCTCTCTCTCTCTCTAACAAACAAACTCAACAGGTTCTTACCTTTTAGCAATAAATATATGCCTCATTCAAGCTTTATGGCAATATGTAATTGTTGGAAAACGACCAACTGCATGGAAATGGGAAAGGCAAGTGAGCAAAAGACGTTTTGGTTGTGACATCTGAGTAGAGTCAAGGTGTTACTGATTCAGTTAATAAGATCCTGCAGGGAAGATAGCAACATCTGCAAAGTTATGAGCATAATCATAAAATAAAATATTGGGATTAGAAGACCTTACTTATTTTTTTTATCCTAGATACAAGAGAAACCAGATGCAACAGTGTGGTTATTCTACTCTTTGATTCTAGACTGAAAAAAGTATAACAGCAATAAAAAGTATTTTGAATGTGAGCAAAACACCTAATGCTTTATAACTGGGTGTTTACCAAATTAAAATTGGTAGGAAATACTTTACTAAATCATTCTCACTCCTTTGCTATTTTAATGGAGCACACCAGCGGTGGGTTCCAGATCCCATCACAACCGGTACACTGCGCATGGGGCCAGGCGTTCTAGCTGGGCACACGCCACCGCCCTGCGACACCCAGCTGCTCGGTGGTGGTTGCACAGGTGCTGCACGCTATACGCGCTTGCGCAATTGGCCGATCGTGTTATAAACAACTATGGAACGGGGGTGGGCAGGTGGGCCAAACAAGCCACTGTACCTGTATGGTGGCCACTGCTCCTGGCTACTACTGGTACGGCTGTACTGGGTCATACTGCCCAGAACCCACCACTGGAGCACACCTTTACACACCACTGGAGGGTTGGTGCCTTGGTTTCCATCAAATGAGAGGCCCTACCTTACAGGATGTTAAAGGGAGCAAGGCGGAAGCACGTTCAGATGTGCAAGATTTTGTCATTATAGCTTTTACAATAAAAGTAGTACTTATCTGCATGGCATTGGTTTTCTAGTCTGGTCTACTTGTTGAAATTACAGGAAGCAACTTTCTATAATAGCTACAATAGTAGAAATCTTTAGCACTAATCTGCACACTAAAAATCTATTAGCCATGTAAGTTTTAAAGATACTATATTTAAACATATGGTTTTAAAATGATGGAGTCAGTTAAATTATTTTTTTTATAAAATTGCATGTTTAACATTGTATTTCAGATAATAATTCAGGATTTACAGGGTACAGTAAATAGCACAAGTTATCGCCTCCGAAATATCTTAGTTAAGCACTGGGTCCATACAGTACAGGGTCCACAAATGTTGTAGGACTAAGGAACATACTTGGCCTTTGGATAGCAAGTTAAAACCGTACCCTAAAAAATAATGGCCGTGGGCAGTACAAATGCTAGGTTCAACTATGTTACTTTCATTTAATTAAAATTAAAACATAATTAATATAATTGCACTCCCAACATGTTTCTTATTATTTTGCTGGTTCATTTATTATTTTTTAATATCATGCACCACTTGTGTCAGGGAGATGGAGAGACTTGAAGTTCATATAAACCAGGAGTGTCAAACTTGATTTCATTGAGGGCCACATCAGGGTTGTGCTAGGGGGCATGGCCAGCTTGACATCACTCATGTTGGGGGCACCTGTGATGGCCCAAGAGCTCTGCCAGCGAAAACCAGCCCCCGAGCTCTGTTTTCGGCTGTGACAGCCTCCTGCCAGTGCAAATGGAGCTTGTGCAAACCACACTCCATTTTTGCTGGCAGAGCATTGTGGGCTGGTCTTTCGCTGTTTCCAAGACAGCCCCATGGGCCACATCTAAGCACCTTTTGGGCCAGTTGTGGCCCACAGGCCTTGAGTTTCACACCCCTGATATAAACAAATGAATGTATTAAATTGGTTTCCCTTCTGTCAACTTAAAAAAGACAATGGGGTCTGGCTTTTCTTGAAATTAGGTAATTTCCCAATTTAGTTTGTCCCCATACTTTATTGGGGTGGGAGGGGGATAGGATTATTTGTAAATATCAATGAAATGTGGAACACGAGCAGAGGCAACAGATGATGGGGAGGAGAGGGATTTTTGGAAATTTATTTTTATTTGTTTATTAAATTCCTCACACAGAAAAGAGACCTCTCCCACGAGCTGCAAAGGCATGGCTGAAGTTTCCAGTGTGATAATAATATCACGATTGTTTAGTATATCGAAGGAAAGGCCAGCTTTTCTTTCTTAAAGTAAATGTTCAGGGAAGGGAGAGAATACACTAAATTACAATGTGATGGCTTCTGTTTGATGAAGATTGCCAATTCCTAGAGCACTCTCTGATACTGAACGAAACAATCATTTCTGGGAAAGCTTCTACAATGCTGCTGTATGAGTCACCTCAGATCATTTGTTTATGCAGATGTTTCTGAATCACATAGAAAATAGCTTGTTAACTATAGTACCCCTAGACTCTATACCTCAGTATTCATACTGGCCCCTGTGTTACAATGACTAAAATTATGTATGTGCGGTCTTCCTTCTCTCCTCCCTGACTGCCTGCATGTAGGACCACTTGTTCTATTCAGAATAATGATGGGTCCAAAGCTTCTTGCTTCCTGCCTTCAGCCCCCTGCCTGGCTGCAAGGAGAGCTTGTTGTTACCGGCAGTGTAATTATGGGTGTTTGGTCTTACTCTCTTCACCTAAGGTGTAATTTACTTTATATAAAATGTGACTCCACCCCCTCCAAAGCTGGTGCATCCAGCTGCTCATCTTGTGTGCAAATTGTTGCTATTCTGAGTGCCCAGCAGGAGCAGGAAGGAGCCGAGGGAGTAGGAAGCAATAGTGCTGTGGTGAAATTGAAGAGGTTTTAGGGGTGAAGAGAGAGATTTGTCAGCCTGCCATCTCAGAGTCTGCATGGGAATTTGTCCACTGATTTCAGTGAATCTTCAGTTTTCTTCTCATGCGCTGATATTCCTCTCTTTCAACGGGTTCCATTTCTACCCAATAAAATTCAACAACTGCATTAAGGTATCCCCCAATTATATACAATTCACTGTTGTTGGTTCACAAATGACTTCAATGCCTTTTTAATTGGTGCGTGTTTTGCCAGAAAGGAAAAGAGAGCAATTGCTTTGAAGTACATACATGGCTGGGGTAATATTTGAAAGAAGACACTTTATTATACAGTTTTAAGTCTTCTGTAAATTAAAAATGATGGACCAAAAAAGTGACCAACTTAAGTAAGTTTCAACAGAGAAATGACAAATAGTAGTCCTAAAATCTAAACACAACAAGATTAAAGCTAATTATAAGAATGTTTGGACATAGTAGCGCATTAATCCACTTTTACATGTGGATTTATATGTTTCTTAGTATATACTGTATTCGTACATAGTCCAGCCATACACAAATCCTTTCCTTTTCTCTTTTTGACACTGGGCCATAATTTCCCATGATGTCTGAAGCACATGATATTCTAACCTGATTCAGCACTAGACTCCAGCAATGCTCTAAAAGGGGAAACATCATGAGACGGGAGGATGAAGCGCTCAGGCTCATACATAAGTCTGTTTCTAACCTAAATTGATATCCTGTCACGTGTGTATATAAAGCATGTCCAGATGGATCTTATTTAACAGAATAACAGAGTTGGAAGGGACCTTGAAGGTTTTTTAGTTCAACCCCCTGCTTCTGCAGGAAGGCCTATAACAAAGAGTCACAGTGGTTAGAATGCAGTATTGCAGGCTACTTCTGCTGCCTGCTGGCTGCCTGCAATTTGGCAGTTTGAATCTCACCAGGCTTAAGGTTGACTCAGCCTTCCATCCTTCTGAAGTCGATAAAATGAGGACCCAGATTGTTGGGGCCAATAAGCTGACTCTATAAACCGCTTAGAACTATAAAGCACTGTGAAGCAAAATATAAGTCTAAGTACTATTGCTATTTCAGACAAATGATTGTTCAATCTCAAAAACCTCCAGTGTTGGAGTACCCACAACTACTGGAGGCAAGTCATTCCTCTGATTAATTGTTCTGTCAGGAAATTTCTCCTTAGTTTTAGGTTAGTTCTCTCTATTAGTTTCCATTCATTGCTGCTTGTGTTCCTCCAGATGCTTTGGAGAATAGGTTGATCCCGTCTTCTTTGTGGCACCCCTTAAATACTGGAACATTCCTTCTTTTCATTAAACTAGAAATATCCAATTCTTGCAACTGTCCTTCATATGTTTTAGCCTTCATTTGTGAGGCTTACATACCAGCCTAACAAATTCTTCCATCTATAGAATTTGGAAAGCTGGTCTAATAGAGCCCCCCCCCCCACACACAAAAAAGTACCCAAAATAGGGATACTTGAATAATAAATACATAATCAAAACAAAGTTGCAGTAATGCATTTGTCATACAATTTCAAAAGTGCAGGACTGTTTTCTTGCTACGCAGTTTCTCGTTTTCATTGTGGAAGAAGAAGTATGTGAGAAGAGGACAGCCAATATAAAATCGGGATGCTACAGATTGTTGTCACTGGGAGATTCTGAGGAAGGGGGGGCAGTTTTGCTCATGCACAAAATGGCAAATGAACTTCATGCCAAATAACAGAGGTTCACAAACCCATTTATTCTTTATACAATCACTGCTGATACATGATAATATATAATAGGATGACAGACAAGAAAGTTCACTTTTCTATTTCTCTCTACATGCATGTATACGTAAAAGAGAGACACTTTTATCAGCTTGGATTTTCTGAAGTCACATGCTGCCCATAATATAAGTAAGCTATATTCATGCTGAAACACTCTTTTCCCTTGCAGGCCAAGATACAAACTCATGCCCTTCCTCCAGGCCAACTTCAGAGGTAGCATCAGCAACTTCACACTCCGTAACCTCTACTTCTAGTTCTCAAAATCAGACCACAGTTGTGAAAGACGAAATCTCACTGGAAGAACGTTCAACATCTCATAGATCCCTGATGAATGGAAATTCTTCATCCAACACAGAATCCGAGGGCAACTTCACAGCAGCAGAGGCAGTGACGTGTATGTTTTTTCCTTCCAATCACATCGACTTTTTCCTTTCCTTTTTTTAAATTGAAAAAGAAAATATCACGATAAAATAAAACAAAGTTACAAAATGAAAAATAAATTGTGGCAAAAGAAGGTTTTAAAAAATGAAAACAAGTGTATGTAAAACAGTGAGTGAATGGAAGCGTCCCAAACATCTAAGCAACAATATTCAATATTTCTATATAGAACAAACAAGGTAATTTTTTAGGGAAAACAGTTTTAATATAGCTAATAAAAACCATAATGAAACTTGGAAAAAAGTCACTTATAATAGATTTTTTTTAAAGACCCTTTGAAAATTTTCAACTAAAGCAATTTCCCATGAATTTAAATATCTTTGATCGACTGAAAGATTTATTTCAATTTTACATTTTAGTAGTGATAACAAACTGGGCAGGCAACTGAATCAATTTTTATTTATTTATTTAAATATTTGTATTTAATAGTATTTATTTCTTAATATTTACAGAAAGAAGTAGAAGAATATCATACAACAGGAAATAAGGTCAATAATTCAAAAGCAGGATTGATTACAAAAGATAGTTTTTCAATTTCTTCAAAAGCTTGTGACCAAAAAGTTATGCGAATTTCGTACAGCCAGTAAAGATGGTAACGCAAACACATATATTTACAATCTCCCAAACATATTTGAAAAAACATTACAATTTGTATTTTCTAATTTTTGTAGGTGGCAATTTTATTTATGAATTATGCTGACGTTTAATTCTTGGTATCATGCTATAGAGCAGGGGTGTCAAACTCAATTTCATTAAGGGCCGCATCAGGGTTGTGTTTGACCTTGGGGGGCCAGGGTGGGTGTGGCGAGCTTGACGTCACTCATGTTGGATGCCTATGGTGGCTCCATTTTTGGCTGTGATGGCTTCCTACAACCCTCTGCCAATGAAAACGGAGCTCGGGAGAATCGCCCATGGCTATCCCGAATTCCATTTTCCCTGGCAGAGGTACTGCGGGCCGGTCCTTTGCTGTTTCCAGGGCAGCCCTGCGGGCCACATCTAAGCACCCTATGGGCCAAATCCAGCCACTGGGCCTTGAGTTTGACACCCCTGCTGTACAACATTTGAATGCAGTTTTATGTTATAAATAGTTCCAATGAACATAGGGTTCATATCATACAATCCTCCTTGAACTTCTTAACCATTGCAAAAGAGCATGTTGTTGTTCACCTTAACACATTCTATATTATGTACTCTTAATATGACATTGTAATATTAAGATATTGTTCTCACTATCAACAGAACTAAACATACACTTTTTTCAAATGTTCTCTCAATGGATGAGATTTAAATAATTTAGGTGGGGAAATGAATGAATTTCTCTGATTTGAAATTCATCTGTTTGCTTTTTAGAAATGTTCATTTATCTAATTTCATCAATACACAGAAAAATATAAAATGCAGATGCTCCAATCCTGATCCTATTCATGGTGTCCTTTTATGTCAGTTGCAGTTTAGGACTGATTGGCTAGGTATACTCAAACCTATGGCAAACCTATGTCTTCAGTTGGCCAACTTTTATATCAGGTGTGCTTCGGATATATTGCATTAATACTGTAGGTATGTTTAATTATTAAAACTGAATTTTCACTTGCAACATGTAACGAAAGTGAAAAGGTGAGCTTTTCAGCAAGTAGAAGCATTGAGATGAGATTCCCTGGAAGCTTATTTGGTTTGAAGTAAAGACAAACATGGTTTGTTCTCAGATGAGAGACTAGCAGTAATGTTAGATAACTGTCAGGACTGTAGGCTAAATTGGGAAATAAAAAAAACAAACTGGAAGCAAACAGTGGTAATCTTTTCCTCCATTTTTACTAAGAAAACCGCCTTCTAGTGTACGTGTAGCTGTCAGTTGAGCTCAGCTGAAGGGCAGTTCTCAGACTGAGTGAGTTCTAAAATCATAGTATCTCTGCAACTTAATATAAGAACCAATTCTCTTTACTTGGTTGCTAGTATAGTTTAGGAATAAAACAATTTTTATAGCCCAACTTACATTATAATAGTATGGATGTAGTTGAAGCCAAGTCAAAAGAAGGTCATATTGCTATTCCAAATATCAGAGAGTGACATTTTTATCACTGGCTGAGCCTTTGAGTTAAAACTTTTTGCTACAAAATCTATTTTTCCCCAAATAATAAAAATCATATTTCTTACATTTTCTATCTATAAATGTGGCATATAAATGTCCTTGGTTTGTTTACTTTGTTTCTTCAGCAAACAAAACCAAAAAATCTATTAGTTTGAATGCAACTCTCTTTTTAGTTTGAGAGGAGCTGCCTGTTGACCACATAAATCTGAATCAAAGAGACCTTTAGAAATAATTGAGATTGCTAGTGGAGCACAGGGTGTTGGTCTGAAAAGGGAGACTATTGGAGGGCCAAGAAAAATTGTAATAGTGTGCTGGGAACAAAATTCTTTATCATCAGCAAAAACCCCACCTGTAATTATCTTATTAGGGGAGTCCCCACTCTATAATTTTGTCCCTAAAATAATGATGATTAGAATAGTTCACTCATACCACTGCAGTTAAAGTCATGTCGGTGTGTGAACCCATATTCTCTTGGGCTCCACTGAACTCAGCCAGCAAAAGCCATTCTTAAACTTAAGCTGAAAGTTTTTCTTCTCAGAAAGCATTTACATACAAAGACAGAACTCGCTCTTCTTATTCTGCAGACATAGCTGTAGATATAGTTGGATCTTGGCAACCATTACTGTATCAGTAACAAATGTTCATGAAAAATTGCTATTAGGATGCTAATGCGGCCATTCCAAAGTCACAAAAAGGCAGAAAGGAAACCACAATGCAGACTGTTTTCAGAATGCTGATGTTTGCATACCTGGGTCATAGATGGGTCAAAAAACAAATTGTATTTTAAGAAACAATTTATTTCCAAAAAAGGGGAGAGGAGACTGTACTCCTAACAAGTAGCCTAAGGAATGTAAACTTGATTCAATTTTAATTATTATACAGTATACATAGGGAGGGACACAGTGGTTCAGTGGCTAAGATGCTGAGCTTGTCGATAAGAAAGGTGGGCAGTTCGGCTGTTCGAATCCTTAGCACTGTGTAACAGACTAAGCTCTCATTACTTGTCCCAGCTTCTGCCAACCTAGAAGTTTGAAAGCATGTAAAAATGCAAGTAGAAAAATAGGAACCACCTTTGGTGGGAAAATAATAGCGTTCCATGTACCTTGGGCATTTAGTCATGCCGGCCACATGACCATGGAGACGTCTTTGAACAGCGCTGGTTCTTCGGCTTTGAAACGGAGATGAGCACCGCCCACTAGAGTCAGGAATGACTGGCACATATATGTGAGGGAACCTTTACCTTTACCTATACACAGGGTGTAGGTGATATATGTAATAATATGCAGCAGTACATACCGCCTCTTAGTTCATAGCCTCATAGTTATGAATTAAACAAGATAGTGGTGGCTAAGAGGTTAAGGACAATATTATAAAATGCAACCAAACTTTGATTTGGAATGCTTTGAGATCATCAACTGAAAAGTGTTCTAGAAGTCCCCAGTCCCCAATCCCCAATCCGTGGACTGGCACTGGGCCATAGCATGCCAGAAACCAGGGCATGCAAACTACTGAAGCTCCATCCGCAGTATGCAGGCAGCACACAAAACCACACCCCTTTTGGTCTGCAGGACCACCTCTGTCTATAGAAGCAGTCCCTGGTGCCCAAAGGTTTGGAGACTGCTGTTCTAGAAATCTTCAAAATAAAATTGAAAATTGTTAAAGTTGAGTGTTTCATAATCATGACAAGTACTCATTGGCCAGAAATTGTTTCTATCTATTCTCCAGGAAAATAATCCTTATAGAAAGCCAAATTATTGTTCCATTCTGTCCCGTTCTTTAAAGGGGGAAATATTCACAGAATGCTTTCATGCTCATTTCATGCAACCATTATTGATCATCAACAGCTCTGGCCTGTAGCTAAAAAAATTCTTTTGATGTTTTATCTGTCTAGCTTAGCATTCTCTTATGTATTTGTTGCTGGGTTCGTAATGAAATTCTGCTTATAGATGACTCACGTAGAAGGAGAGTAGTTCAGTTTTGTTGCTTGCAAAGAGTGCTTTTGCAGGACCGAGCATCCAATTTTATTGATCAAACCAAAATCAAAGCAACTAGATATTTTCTGCCTTTACCAAAAGATATATACTTAAATGGAAACCACAAGTTACCGGTATGTGTCCTTGCACATTCCATTCTACTTGTGTTCTTTGATTCCAGTATTCATAATAAAGATTTGAGTATGAGTAGCACCCTTTTGATAGGTTACCCGTAACTAAAGAAACTAGGATTGTACAGCCAGGCATCTACTTACTGTGCATTTCCTGGCTCCACAGTATCTTGACACAAGGAGCATCTTGTGCTTGAAGGCCATGCATGGTGCTCTCAGTATGACTCAGTGTGGCCTTTTTCATCTGGGAAGTCCAGGAGCCCTGTCCAACTGACACCCCAGAAAGAATATAGCTTCTGTTTCTTGAATTGGCTCGTCGTTTCTTTAGCTTTCAACACTTTCTGCTAATTCACTGCTGCTTTATAAATCAGAGAGAGGAAATGTAAAACTTACCTCCTCCCCCCCCCAAATACAAGATCTACTGGGGGGGGGTCTGGTTCATTGCTTTTTAACCAACCCACCCTTTTGCTTGGCTCTGGTCTAACAAGATTATGTTATTTATTTATATATCATATTTATATAGCAGGCCATCTAACATGAAAGTGGCTCCGGATGGTATATAGCACTTAATTTAAAAACTATAAAAAGTCAGTTTAAAAAAGTGGGGGAGATATTAATTACAGTAAGGAGGTCATATCACAAAATCTCTCCATATCAGACCCCAAATCCTGATAATGTAGCCTGATTTTGAGGGATTTTCAGAACGTTGAGAGGGATAAAGATAATCTCACATACATGAATCCATATGTATTTATAGTTCATAATTTGTTTAAATTATGCTTTGTTTCCTTCAAATATATTTCCTGGCCAAGATAATTTATTTTTTTCCATGGATCTGTCCATTGTTCATTAAATCAACAATTTTAACACTGCTCCAACACATTTTGTATACCCAAGGATCATTCTGTACTCTTCTGATTACAGGAACATTGAGACATTGCTTAATTAGAGTCTTCAGAAAGTTTAAACATTTGACTAACACTGGAAAAGTTGGGATGGTTTCTTTAAAAATGTACAAAGTGCTCCTTTACCTTTTCCCAATTATTTTGAGTAGCACTTTTTAAGAAGCCCAGTTTGTTCTGAATTCACATATTGTACTGAAGCAACAATGTGTTTTGGTGAACTTTGGTTTAGTGCATTATGTGAACCCAGCCAATTGTGTCTGATAACACTTGGTAAAAGTCCATGGTGTAAATGTGGGAACCAGGTCATTTTCTGTATATCCGGTTCATTCCAGACATAATATAGACTGTAGAAAATGTATGCACCATTAGAACCTCATCTGCGTGTACTACTATATAAAACCCATAGAAGTATATCTGATTTGAAAATACATGGCAGAATTGAAACATGGACTTCAAAATATCATGCCCTAAAAGGGGTTAGCTAAAGCACTGCCATTAGTTTTCAGTCTTTAAACTAGATTTTTTTCTGAATTTATGCTTAAAGGGGTTTTGAGCATTCACAGCCAAACCACAATCAGTTAACATGTTGCCTCCACCAGAGTGGTTGCCATTTAGCTTTGGTTACTTCTTGTTCCTCCAGGGGCTGGTATATATCATTTGAAATCCAGCATGCTGGTGATGTGGCAAATTAATCATGTATACATATGATCTCTTAGTCATAAATTCTTAGAAAGTTTCATTGAAGAAAATGCAGCCACACAGTTACAGTTAGACAGGAGTTTACAATCATAGCTCTTTTATTGTCACATGGTTTTGCAGTGGAAAAGAGCTGAATAACAGGTCAGCCAGCACTGGGCTTGTCTAGCAGTGCTCAGAGAAGACAAAAAAGCTGCTTAACACAGAAAAGGCCACTCCCCCAAGGCATCACATACAGCGAAGGAGTTCTGCTCTCATCACCACCAGCAAAGAAGACTTAAAATCAGCAGTTTTTCCCAGATAACTCAATTTCCTTAAGGGGTTTCTATTTGTTTGTTTTGGACTTCTGCTGTGATCTTGAGTACAATTACTAGTATATAAACACAATTAAAGTTGAATGGAAATACTTCCAAATATGTATTTCCTTTTTAATAAAAAAAAACTGGCATAGAATGAGTATTTAAATTACACTTTTTATGCAAAACATGTTGCATTACATCGATTCAATTTTGGCATGTGGTCAATACAATTTTCTAAGTTTTAAAACTCATAAATCATTCTTAAGAACTCAGAATTTGATTCTTTATTACTATTTATTATTAGCTTACTATTCTTCTATTCCACCTTTCTGCCTGATAGCAGGCCCCAATGAGACTGAAGGTAAGGGAGAATGAATGATTTAATGCTCTTTAAAAGTCCTGTTGATTTACAGATGTTCTAGGTCTTAGAAATTGTTGAAATGCAGAAAAATAACATATCATACCTTAATCTACATGTTTAGTTTAGCTTTTTTTGTCATATAAAGTCTAAAACCTATTTTAAAAATATTTATGGAAATTCTCAGTCATCCAGATCATGGTTGTCCCAAAGGTGCTTTTTCAAGAGGCAACTGGACTTTCTGGTTTTTCTTCAAAGATGTTTCGCTTTGCATCAAAAAACCTCTTCAGCTCTGACTGGATGGTGAGGAATGGAAGGATTTATACTTCTTCCAGACAGCTGGTCATTTGCATTCTTTTAGAGAGTTGTTGAGGCCACCTGGAAGTTCATCTGTGTCATCAGTGTTACCTGAGTAATGTAAATGGGTGTGGAGCCTTCTTGGAAATATTGAAAGGACTGTCTTGTAGACAGGAGATAGATGACGTTGTATCACTACCCCTCTGTTGAGAGAAGGCTGTTTAGTTTTAACATAGATGGCCTCTTTAACCCCTCTTTCAAACCAGTGGTCCTCTTTGTCCAGAATGTGGACTTTGCTATCTTCAAAAGAGTGGCCTTTCTC